>NW_015156337.1:0-1607 GCF_000732505.1 Cyprinodon variegatus
GAGATGTGGATTTGGAGATCTTTTAAGATGAACTACAGTATGGATGCTTATTGGCTCATGTGGAGGTGTGGTTCGAAGCTGATTGGCCTGTGATGGGGGCAGGTAAGGGTGAGTTATCAATTTCTTCAACTGAAATTCTGCTTCCATAATATCTAATATTGAGCAACAAAGAGCTGCGGGAGAACCTGAAACCAGAGGCTGCTTTGGTTCGTCCTAAATATGAAGAACACAGGAAAGGTAATTCCTGCACTGAACCAGAAGATTTCTGCTGGAAACTAGATGTCCTTAGTGACTGTTTTACGCATCAGAGCCAAACAGTGGTGGACAAAGTACTCAACTTTAATAAAATTTTAAATACTGATAGTCAAATAATACCCAACTACAAGTAAAAGTTACTCAATCAAACATCTGTCAGAGGTGTCAAAAGTATTCATGTTTATTACTCCAGTATAAATCCTGCTTTTGAAAACCCATTTATAGAAATTAGAGGATAGACTTCAGCTTTTTTACCCCAGTAAAAGTGTAAAAATACCATGTTTAACATAAAAGTAAAAGTAATGCAGGAAAAACTGTTAAGGCCTGAAGCTTTACTGCTCTACCCTATAAAAGGAAGGACAATTCTGGATGATAACTTCCTTAGACTTCATTTTCTTGGTTGTATAACTAATGGTAACAGTGGCAGATTTAACTTTGCATCATCTGCAAAAAAAACTATTTTGGTATGTGGTGAACAACAAGTTGGGGCAGCACCGAGTTCAACCACAAAGAAATGAATTGTCCATTTATAAATTATCTAATTATAATATATATATATAATATTACTGTCTAATTATTTTTTGATGGTTGTTATTTTTTTTAAATACCAACAGACCATAATGAAAATGAGCTTAAATGAAACAAAACGAACGAGAATATTTTTAAAAAGTAAGGAGTAGAAAGTAAAAAGTTGTGTTAAACAAAAGTACTACTGTAAAGCATAGACAGTCAATATCTCTACTTAAGGTAACAAAGTATTTAGACTTTGTTACTTGAAATCTCTGACATCTACTCAAGTGAAAGTATTGAAGTACTCACTAAAAGAAATAAAGAACTAAGTATTCAAAAATAAAAATGTAGTTTTCTAATATCAGAACATTTCTGTCTAATTTTCAGAGTAAATTCAAAGAACCTGTGGCTTTCAGAAACCACCCGATGAATTGATGCATAGAACCACCTGCAATAGATTCTACAGCACCTGGAAAGAACTTCAGTATTAAAGTAACACAAAAAAATAAGGACAGCTATTATTACTATTATTATTTAAAAACAAACCAAAAAGAAACAGCAAAGTCTTACTTCTCATTCTTTCTCTATAGAATAAAGGTTTAAGGTTGAATTTATTAGAAACTAGAACTCTGCTTTGAGACTCTAAAGAACAACCTGGCCACTTGGCAACAATTAATGCCTTCATAAGATGATAAACTACTAATAATATCTGCTCTGAGTTTCCCACATCTGTGGAACGTCAATAAATCTGTAAATCAGTGGCGTCTAGATTCAGTCCTAAAGGTTGTTATCCACTATGGTGGAGGAAAAACAGCAACAGAGGATTAAAAAGCTAAACTGAA
>NW_015156338.1:0-1606 GCF_000732505.1 Cyprinodon variegatus
TACAAAGTGCCCATATTTATTGCTTTCTCTGTATTGACACCAAGGATTACCTAATAAATTGAAACTGTATTGGTAACAGCTTCTTTTTCCCCACAACGTTTATTTATTTCATGCAGTAAGAAATATTCACCAATCACAAATTATATTGGGGAAAAATACATTCATACACCTCTCCAAAAACCCAAAACTGATAAAGGTACAATAACTTACCCCCCAATATAGAAAAAACTGTAATAACAGAAGAAGAAAGAAAAAAACAGCTGCCATTTGGACTAAAAGAGTGCAGTAATCCGGATCCTTAGGGATGTGCAGCTCCCCTACATACTTGTGAAAAGAATCCCACACTGTTGTCTAATTTCGTCTCACTGCCCTTCACTAATGGGTCTAATCTTTTACAACTTTGTAAAATTTAGAACTTATTTGATATGTGATGGTGGTGATGGAGACGTCCACTTCAACAAAATAAGGCACAGAGCCAGTAAATAACTAAAGGCTACAAAAGTTTCCTCCAAACATTGCTTTACTCCACATAAAGCGATGGTAGCGTGGGGTCCAATGCATTTCCTGGTGGTTTTGATAAAGAATTAAAGACTCTCCTCACTAAGGAACTGAGAAATTCTGATACAAAAAAATCTGCAAATCTGTAGATATCTAAAAAAAAAAATGCTGCTTTTGTTAATAAGTTGCAGCTTAGAATGGTTATGCTAATCGCTTTACAGGAACAAAATCAAGAGAATTTTATAAAGAGCCAGAATGGCAGAATAAAACAAAGCACAAGATAACCCAGCCCAATGTTGTTGACCTGCCATCATACAAATTTATCTTTTGTAAAAAAAAAAAATAATAATAATAATAAAAAATGATTATTTTGTGTATAACTGTAGTTTATTTATGCTTCATACTTTCAAGGTTTTAAGGTTTCTGGTTTTTAACAAGATACATTTAGATTAATTCATTTTTAGAAACTGTTAGAAGGACCAAGTTTAATTTTATGAACTTTTAAGAAAAAATGAAGAAGTCATTTTATGAACTTTTAGTCTGTTTTCAAAAATAAATAAACTGAATGCTCTCTTTAGAGTTCGCTGAAACTGGAGCTGTCTAAATGCACTGTTTTAAACTGCAGGTTTAACTATTAAATTGTAACATCTATTAATTTATCTTTATCCTAAGAAAAACTCTTTACCATCCTGTCCATACAGAGAATTAAGTCTTTAGATGTATATTGTTACGTACTGAAAGTTTGCTTTGGCTTAGATTCCTCAGTGTCTGGTTAAACATGCATTGACAATGTTGCATGTACCACATGTACCAAATCAAAACCTTGTAGCTTACCAGGATATCATTTTTATACATTTATTCATTGTTGTTCAGTTCCTTTCTGAACCTCATCTCCCTTATTTAGATCACCATTGCCCTCATGTGATATCTATTTATTTTTTTTAGGAAGAGGTGTTTTGGAGCATGCTCAGGACTGGATATGCACCACTAAATAAGGTCATTGTTACATATTGCATGCATTTTAGGAGTGCTGCTGTGTCAGTCAGGTTTAGAACCGTCTCTTACCCACCACAGTCAATTTCCCTGAACTCTGCAGCCGGGGGGGGGG
>NW_015156339.1:0-1606 GCF_000732505.1 Cyprinodon variegatus
GGTAACTCTCACCTTAATAAGGTCCAAAAGAAAATGGAGCTGCTTCCAGAACAGGTACCAGCAACAAGCCCCTGAGTGCAGATGATGGAGGACCTCTCTCACCAAAGCAGAGAACAGGGGAACTCGCTGAGGTGAGGCTGGATGGCAGGACACCGCTGAACCAAAACCCAACTGGACTAACTGAACACACGGACGCCATTATCCTCCAAAGCTGCTGTCTTGAAAAGTTAGTTATCCCTGCGAGAATTTGTATCCCCTCATGAGGAGCACGCATGGAGTAAAAAGAGCTGATGGATCAGTCCGCCTCAATCCAACCTACTAAACATGAAACTTCAGATGTGTTATGTTCATGAAAGATGAGCGATGTTATTTTATTCTTCCCTGCATTTGTTATACCAGAATATCGGCAGTTATATTGATAAAAGAAAACATGAGCGTTTGCATCCAAACAGGACGCTGACAGCAGTGTCTCCTCCTTTCTCTGAAAGCCAACGGCTCCTTGTTCGTTTCAACATGTTCCTTAAAAATGATCTCATTGTTTCACGGTGTCTAAATATTCTCATCTCATTGAAAAGCTGTCTGTTCCTGCCATAATTAGTTCCCTCCATGTAACTTTACAACACAAGGGTCAAACACCTCTAAAGTTTCAGGAGTAATTTGTCATCATAAGACATGTTTGTAAGCCTAAAATGGAAAAGGTGGGACCCTGTGTGTCTGATTTAGACAGGGGGAACAGATTATAGCAGGGACAGACAGCCTGATAGAATCTACAGCAAACACTATTGTTGATGAAGTTCAAGCCTAGTGTCTAATCATTATCTGAAGAATGTGTTTATTCCTATACTGGATGTGTAGAGTAGATGGGGATACCTGTTCTGGCAATAAGGAATGAAATAAAAAGCCGGATGTTGGAACAAACACTGTTTATTAAGGATAGATAAACATAGAGAAATTATAAGTCAATATAAAACACAAATATAGATCTAATAACTAAATGTGATAAATGATAAAGTAATATTCCCACTGAGTGTAGCTTATAATATGTACATGTACTCTGCATTTATTGTTTCATTTTTATTACAAGAATATGGTTCACAACAGTTTTCAATGAGATGAGAACATTTAGACACCGTGAAACAATGAGATAATTTTTTAAGGAACATGTTTAAACAAACAAGGAGCCGTTGGCTTTCAGAGGAAGGAGGAGACACTGCTGTCAGCATCCTGTTTGGATGTAAACGCTCATGTTTTCTTTTTTAATCAATATCACTGGCAATATTCTGGTATAACATGTGAAGGGAAGAATAAAATAACATCGCTCATCTTTCATAAACATAACACATCTGAAGTTTCATATTTAGTAGGTTGGATTGAGGCAGACTGAACTCCATCAGCTCTTTCTACTCCGTGCCGCTGCTAGTGAGGGGATACAAATTCTATCCGGGATAAATACCTTTGCACAACACCGCCATTATCCTCCAACGCTGCTGTCATCCTCCTCCAACTCGGCCATGTGATCACTACACTACATAAGGAAAGCCTAAAGGGACCAAACTGGGTCCTTTTACCAGGCGTTTGGTTGAAAATCCATGAAAAATGCCTTCTG
>NW_015156340.1:0-1605 GCF_000732505.1 Cyprinodon variegatus
TACTATGCTGTTCACTCTGCACCACTGCTTATTGTGATACATAAGCAGGGCTGTACACTTTGCTTTGTTACCAACAGCATTAGAGCTCTCAGATGAAAACATTCAGCAGAACATAAAGGAAATTAGCGACACTCAGAATTTGCTAAATAGCAGAATTATAAAGAAACAAAACATTAATCTGGGTAATAATTCATGTTTCGCGAGGATATCTTTTTTCAAATTGAGGTTTCCATTCATGAATTACCTGCCTGCTTCTGCTCTTCGTCCTCAAACTCAAGCCAAGGGAAGAGTTGGATCCAATCTGCTTTAAACCTATAAACCTTGTTAGCTGTGTTGCTAAAAATCTTCAGAACAGTAAATGCTGGGGGCCTCATGCTGTCACTGTAATTATAATAGTATGTTATATATTATAGGTACATCAAAATTAGCAAGAAGTGATTAAAAATACTCCAAATATATTTAAAAATCAAGATAAACTGTATGACATTTTCTAGTGTTTTAACCTGAGCTGAAACTAAATCATTTTATATTACTAAATTCACCTTAAAGATAGTTAACAGAGGCAGACTGTGGATGAGACTGTGTATGAATTCAATACAGAGAGGATCTATTTTAGTTCTACATGTTCAAAGGAAAAAAATGTATATTATATTTACATCCCGCTTGTTAATTCAGGGAATCAGTGGAAGCTGTGTTCATGTGTGGCTCATGTTCAACAGGGAACTGGAGTCGCTCTTCCATCTCTAACTGCAGAAACAGGCTGCAGTGATTTGGAGGAGGGAGGGGCTCGCTCACTCACTACTCACTAAAGATACTAAACTCAGAGTCGTTGGTTCATGTGTCATCATCAAAGTCTCCAGCAAGACAGGAAGTAGAGCTACATTTTGTCGCTAGTCGTTAAAAAGAAATAAAGATTGAAGAATCGCTAAATATAGGGACAAAGTTGCTGAGTTTGCAACCCAGCAGTCCAGCGCAGGGTTTTCGTTTTCACAGCCTTCCCCTGATGGTTTATGTGCCAATGAGGTGATAAATTTGTTTTAGGACACCGTTTCTGATCCTGTTATGTTTATTAAAAGTCGAGTGTGAAGTTAGGAAACTGAGTCGTACGCATATCTTGCAAGATAATATTCAGTTTAATTTAACGTCCTTTGGATGGAGAGGGAGATAAAGCTCTCTCTGACTGAGGCATTTCAGTGCATACTTTTTATACCTTACACAAACACATTCCCCCCAGGGGAACGAACCCACCCCTGCATAAAGATCTCACTCAAACTTGAACATTTGGTTATTCTTCATGATGAACACCTCAGTTCATCAAGGACATAAATTTAGCCATTTGACATTTTAAGGGCTGGTTATTATCCCAGTGTGTGTCCCAGTGAGTTTGTCTTTGATTTGTGCTCAATATTGCAGCGTGGTGTATATCACACGCCCAAATAAAAAAAAAATACATAGAAAGTTTAGCGTATGCCAGAATTTTAGGAGATTCTGGGACGTCGCTCATACGCTGGCTAAATCTGTAAGGTGTGACAGGGCCCTAAGGAAAGACTACACAGTAGTTGACTTGGATTGTTGCACTTGTACTGCAGAAATGTACTGACCATA
>NW_015156341.1:0-1605 GCF_000732505.1 Cyprinodon variegatus
AGAGTGGATCCATGCAAGAGCAGAACTATGAATGCCGGTCCGGATTATTTCCACTGTTTAATGGATCGAAGGATCCAGAATGAACTTTTTGTGGTTCAGTTAGTAAATCTAAACTTTGGATAAACTCTTTTAGTTCTCCTAAATAGAAGAAGCAGCAGAACTTCTCTGCTGGATCAGAAGGAGAGGATGATAGAAAAGTGGAGTACATTACGCTAAACCTTTGCAACAGGATAGAAGAAAACTTGCTAGCTATTAGCATGGTAGATGGAAAAGCTTTATTAGTTAATGACATTCATGGAACAAAGTTCTATTATTCCTCTGAGGGCAACCAGAATCAGAACCTCTATCTGCTAACAGAACAAGGTCTCTCAGGACCATGGGCGGTTCTAGACAGGGGCCAACAGGGGCCAGTGCCCCTGTAGATCATGTCTTGGCCCCTGTTATGGCCCCTGTACCGAACACATAATACTGGATCTGCTCTGGAACAGACAGGGTCCTTTGGATCTATTTCTTTTCTTTTTTCTAAAGTTTATTTTTATTTTACAAATTCTGTTTAACTTATTATTTAAAAACAACAAGGCGATAGCTTCAGTGGCATTGAAATAGAATCCAAGTTTTCATCTGCTAAACGATTTTTTTTCAAAACAAATAAGAAAAACAAAACTCATTTTTGCAGCTGAATTTATCAGTTTTTCTTGAGTTCTAATTCAGATTTTACATAAAACGTAATTTTTACTTACATTAAGTCAAAAATATGTACAATTCCTAAATCATGAATATATATTGACCTAATAAGACATAGAATTCTAATTAAACCTAATTGAATAAAAAAAAAATAATTCTCTTTATGCAGCTCTCTTAATACTGTATATTTGAATCTCTTGCCCTGTTTTTTATTTCATGCTTTTATGGGCCCCCAAGAAAACAATGCTGGCCCCCTCCTGGCCCCCTGGTACATTTGGTCTAGAACCGCCACTGCTCAGGACCGACTGGTGGATTAAACTAAAACAGAGAGCTAGCTCACAGTTAGCGTCAGCTAAATTGAAACCATGTGGTATTTAGTTTGACAGTATCAATTTAATTCGGTTTATTTTTATAGCGCCAATTCATAACACACGTCATCATAAAGTCCAATTCATTCAAAGTTTCTATCTAAGGAGAACCAGCTGATTGCATTAACTCATTGACTGAGTATCATTAGCATGACAGTGGAAATTAATCCCATGCTGTCTAATAACTCTACCTATTGGGAGCATATATATCGTAAAGAGAATTGGTCCTAGCACTGATCCCTGTGGTACTCCACAGGTAACCCTAGATATATGTGCGAAAGGCTCTCTCTATTAATTATAGATCTGCATCTCTGCTGATTGGAAATCAAAAGAGCTTCAGATTTATCTTATTTGTCTTCTGGTCAGTAAATCTACAAATAAGCTTAGAAAAATGTTTTTTTTTTTAACCAGTCAGTATTTGATGCAGCTGGAACAATAAACGGTTAAAATATATCAATGAATTTATTTTAAATTATATGTATAAAAACATTGACTTCATGTTATGAAAGTACAAGAGAATGGCTGCTCATCAATTAATTGTTAATCCATAGAT
>NW_015156342.1:0-1604 GCF_000732505.1 Cyprinodon variegatus
GAGTTGCCGCCATGTGATTGGCTGCTTAGAAATTAAGTGTTAACGAGCAGTTGGACAGGTGTACCTAATAAAGTGGCCGGTGAGTGTATGTTGAACCAGAGCTCTATAATTACGAGCCTGTTGCAGGTCCGTGATGGCAGAGAGATACGGGGTGGGTGTGTGTTATGCTTTTTACACATTGTTGGACCCATGTTCAAAAAAAAAATAGTAAGTTGTCGGGGCCGACACTTCCTTGGCGGGTCTGATTCCTGGACCCCACGAGGGGAATTTCTACTTTTGGGTCAGGGGTCTTGTTTGGGACTAAGGTGTGAATTGAGCTTAGGTTGGGGTTTCCTTTGTCTCCCCATGTTTTGTTATCACAGCTGAGGAGAGTAGTTTCACTAAATGAAAAGATAGGGCAACAAAAAATGCTAAATTAATGCCCCAAATACTGACTTCTGTGTTTTCCTTACCTTTGGAGTGCAAGGAAAGAAGGGAAAAGCTTTAGTCTACATAAAAACCTGGTGCTCTGCAGCCATAACCTGTTTATTTCATGGTGGTTAGCCTTTGATAAAGAAATACATTTACTTCTATCACACAGAAGTTTGTGGTTCATATATTTCGAATAGGGAACGTCTATGCAATGTGTAGAATTGGCGACACACAAAGCAGCAAAACATGCATAGTGCATGCTTTTTAAAATCCTCAAATCTGTTAGGATAAGATAAGATATACACATCTACACATAAATCTGACTTCTCCAAAACTATTAAGTTGTGGTTCACAATCTTCTTGACTATGATTTTTCTTGTGGATCATGCATATTTTTTTCTATTACACATTTTCCTTCCAATCAACTACTCAACAATAAGTTTGGATACAGCACTTTATAAACAATCAGCTCTGCATTCTACATTCACATTTTTGAAATATATCTCTTTGTGTGGTAATTTGGCATAATGACTTTTTTTTAACAAAGTTAATAAAATAAAGTAGCTTTTTCTACAACATATTTTCTAAAAGCTGCATGTGCATTACATGCTTTCTTAGTTCAATTTCACATCAGAGAGGCTAAAACTGAATTCCAATAACATACCATTTTGTTGCAAGTCCAGATGAAAAGAAATGTCAGCTTGACTGCAAAATTAGAAGCATGACATTAAATCCCATTGAGCTGAAATGCTGGATAAGGAGTAAACGTAATAGTTTTACTTTGTAGAAAAAGGCAAAAGAAGGGACAATGGGACTCAATCAGTCCATTCTTCAGAGTCAATTCACCCAAATTGCTTAGTCTTCGTTAACTTTTGTTACATTTTAAAAGCTTTCTGACAATCTTGACAACTGAGTGTGAGTGGACATTTCCCTGGTCTTGCTGTTACAACTTAACAACTTTAAGTCTCTTTGTTAAGTGGCTGTACGGTCCTTTGGATCTGTGAGCCCAGACACACTGCTCTTGATTCCGGGGAGGGGGATCAGCAAGACGACGGAGAGTGGAGTGGGACTGAGCGCCTGCTGAAACACAGAGTTTACCTGCCATGCCTGTTGCCTAGAAAAAGTCACTCCTAGCGTGCTGCTGGTAGCTCTGCTTACTAGTTATCACCTGGATATTCTGCTAGCAGCCTGCT
>NW_015156343.1:0-1604 GCF_000732505.1 Cyprinodon variegatus
ATATCAAAAAAGTACTCCAGAGTGTTGTTCAGCATGGGGGTGAGTAGAAAATGAAGGCTAATCATGTTTTGGGTGTACTATTCCTTTAAGGGCCTCTAAACAGCAGGGAACCAGTAATGGTATTTGCTCTTTTTTTTTAATTCTTTTATTCCCCTTACAGTTTCTATTCTTGGAGTTGGTACATTAAGTTTCATCCTTTTGTTTTATTTAGGCTTACATTTGAGTTGCTTTGTATTATGTTTTGCATGTCAGTGTTTGCTTTGTATATTGAACATTTCTAATTTGCAGTTGTTCATTTATTGTTGGTTTGTGACTTATGTCTATCCTTGGCAATTCTTTCATTGTACTAAAATATACACCTGCTATCAGTCTCTGTTCTTGGAAACCATTTAATTATTCTTTCCTTTATGTTGTTAAACCATTTTCTTTTTTTTACTTTTCCATCCCTTAAGCCTGTATATTATTGTATAATGTTGTGTAAACAGAGTAAAGAAGATTTTGTATTTCTTGTCTACAGCCTGGCTTTGTGTCCTCACCAATGTTGTTTTGAAAAGATGGTCTTAGAGCCATCTCTCTCTCTATCCAGACTGTGGTGTTGAATCTATAAATGACCAGTGTGTAAGATTTGTGATTCCAGTTTCTCCCCCAGGTCACAATAATAAACAACAAAACAATAGTCAAAATTCAAAAGAAAAAAAAACACAAGCAAGAGACAACTGAGTCAATAGAAATGAAGAATGAGGCAGCAACTAGGGGTTGATGGATCGAGGTAGGGTAAAAGACTCAGGAAGAAAGGCCCAGGCAATGACAACGTATGGAATGGCTAAAAGAATGTGATAAACTGTGATTGATGGTTTATCTGGGTTTTAAGTAGAATGCAGGGTAATTGGAGGTGTTTGAGGCATGCCCATTCACCCTAAGCTAAGGTGACATAATACCTTTCTTTGCAGTCCTTTTTTAAAACCATGCTTTTAAAGCCTAAACTTTCATAGCTTAGAGCAGTAGTTCTCAATCTTTTGAAACGTGTCCCATCTCAGTAAGTATGTTTTCCAGATGCAACAATCCGCCAGAGGTTTTAAAACTATTATTAAACAGGAGGAGGAAAAACAAACATCAGCACTGGTTGGGCCATTAAAAGGAGGAATGTAGCTATGCTTAGAGACAAACAGCAAGGAAAGCAGAGGTCAGAATCGACAGTGGAAGGTCATTATCCCCTTGCTAGAAATCCAATATGGCTGCCTTGGCTATAAAGATCCATGGCTTCAAAAAGAAAACAAAAGAAAAATGCTCTCCAGATGATTTGTATCTAAACAAAAATTACAGAATCGAATCCCATATAATAAATACATAGACAGGGTGCTAGGATATTTTAGGGGAGATTGTTTAGTGCTATCGCTAAGTTGTTGCTTAATAATTTTGAAACAGTTGTTCACGCGAAGTATATTATGTAATGTCTAAAACTGTAATATCTAAGAACGTAGGACCAAGAATTAAGAAGAGACAAACAGTAATTACTTAAAAGGCCTTTATTGAATAGAGACGAGTAGGGTGGGGCACCACCCATCACTAGAAACTCTGGTGGAGAAAAACAAAGGTAAGTGACC
>NW_015156344.1:0-1604 GCF_000732505.1 Cyprinodon variegatus
ATAAAATATATAAATGAAAAACTTTCTTTTATGGTTTCCCCACCTACTAAAAACATTATGGTTTTCCTTACTGTTAGCTTATCTTAAAAAAAAAACAAAAACAAAAAACAAAAAAAAACATCAGTACAGATTAGAAAAATGACATTGAAAATTGTAGAATTTTATTAATCTATTGATTGATTGTTTAACGAAATATTCTAATTGAGATAGGTGAGGATATAGTTTAAAGGAATTCAAGAGACCCGATTGAAAGTATTTTTTTACAAGTATAATGAAGATCAAGTTTCCATGACTTTAAATATGCTTACAGTATGCCCATTTTACAATCAGATGTGCCACACTGTCTGACTTTTCTCTTAAAGGGGTCATAGAATGCAAAACCGAGTTTACATTGTCATAGATGAATAACAATAGTTGGGTGAAATGGACGTACAGAGCAGTTCAGGTCCCATCGACAGCTCCTTTCTATGCAAATCTAACGAATCCAAACTATAAAACGTTGATTCCAAACGAAGCCCCGAGATGACGTAAACTCGGGGACGGTGCCTTATTTGGTTCTGGCCTATACTTTTGTCACGCACTGAAATGTACATATAGACCAGCTCACTGGCCCAAGAACATGAATAGAGGTCGCAAAGATAAGGTAAGACACCTGTTTAGCTGTTCAACCTACAGTTGGGTTTACTTCTACAAGAATTACAAAGCAGGCAGTTTCTCTATTAAACATGAGCCAGGGCCATGGGCATAAATGCAGTGTTCCAGGTTGCACTGAGAAAGGGGAAATTTTTCACATTCTTCCAAAGGATCCAAAGACTCGACAGTCATGGATCATTTTTGTCTATCAGAAGATCCATGCAAAGTTTGATGCTCAGCTGTTAATTTGCTCAAAGCATTTTTCCGAAGACAGCTTTCAAAATCTTATACAGTTCAAAAATGGATTTGCCAAACTTTTTTACTAAAACGAGGGGCTTTTCCGACCATAAGGCCATCACAAGCTGTAAGTATTATATTGTCGCTAAGCTGTTGATAGCAATGCTAGCATATCTAGTAAGGCAGGTGGGGGGACGCAAGGGGCTGCCGGCGTCCAGGATACCTTCACTGGGTCGGTTTCGGTCGATCCGTCCCCCGCTGGCTCCCTGCCTACGTCCATGGGGGTTCCCGGACCAGGCTCAGTTTGAGTGCCCGGTGTTTTTCGACTACGTGCTGCACTATAGTCGAGCAAAATCCCGGACGATTTTGAAATTCTCCCCGGACATTTTTTTAGGTATGAAAATTAGAACATGTCGGGGGGGGGGGGACGTCTGGTCAGCCTACAATATCAACAATGAAATTGATATTTCAGTAATTGAGTGCTTTTTGCTATGATGCTTCCTTGCTCAACAGCTTTGCTCATTGTAAACCAACCAATCAGTGCACAGCTCATCTAAATATCATTCTGGGGCTTTTAACCAGGCTTCCATTAGGGCACATAGAACAGCAAATATGCCATTTTCAGCCCATCCAATGTTGCACACCCTACTCAGAGACCTTAAGGACAAGCACAGAATACACTATATAATCAATCTAAGACCCCTTTATGGGCTGGTTATACTCCAGCAGCAGTG
>NW_015156345.1:0-1604 GCF_000732505.1 Cyprinodon variegatus
GAGGCAGCGCCTGAAGCCGAGGCAGCGCCTGCAGCCTGCTTATTCCACACAGGGACTTTGTTTATGTTCAGTATTTAACAGGAAGGTTGCATCTAAAGCAAACATATAAACTGAAGGTCATCTACAAACATGGAAGCATAAAAAGCAGATGGCAAATGGAAACAGGCGGTAAAACACAATGTTGGAAATATTAACCTCAGAAAGACCTCACCTTCTGCTGCTGAGTGGCCTCCAGCACCTCCTTGGTGCGGCATATCACCATCTCCTTATCCTTGACCTCCTGCTCCAGGACGGCCACTCGGACCTGCAGCTGGCTGACTGCACGCTCCTTTTCATGGATCTCTGAGTCCAGAGAGCCGTTCTCCCTCCTCAGATTTAGGACCTGCTGCTTTAGGCGCTGACATTCCTGCCAACAGGAAACATCATTCAACCCGACATCTGGATGTCAAAACATTGCTGGAACATTTAGTTCATGGTTATTTTATCTATAATGGATAAAAGAACCCCCAGAATGGCGCCACTCTATGTCCTGCTGATGAGTGCGAGCAGTTTCACCTGCGGCAGGCCTTCCTCCTGTGCTCTGGGGGCCCCTACTGGGGGCTCGGGCCCTCCTGGGGGCCTTGGGCTCCTTTAAAGCACCACAGAGCATTTTATGGGCTGGGCTCTAGAAGGAGGCCTGAAGGTTCTTGGCAGCAGCAGAGAAACTGAAGGAGGAGGAGTCAAAGGAGCGTTTCTGTGTAAAATAGAATTTTTTTCTGTGTAAAGAGGTAAAAGGCTCCGCCTTCATCCTGGGGGGAATAAATCACATCTACTGGATGAAGAAAGACTATTTCCAGGGAAACTCAGGAACTACTGTGCTGCATGTAAACCCTGAGATCACCTGATCAGAGCAGTTTCAGCGTGTTTTCACTTTGACTGCTGCTTTATTAATCAAAGCTTCAGACGTTAGATGGTGAGAATGTGAAAATCCAGACGAAATGACCTAACTTCCCTTTGGGGGGGGGGGGTTCCTCCATCAGCTGACCAGCAACAGAGCGTTTTAAAGCTGCAGATACCCACCTCCTCTGAGCCGCTTAGCTTCATTTTTAGGTCTCGGATGAAGGATTCATTCTTGTATCTCCTCTCCGTCAGCTCCCTGCAGGAGCTCTCCAGCTCGCCCACTTTGCTTTGGAGCTGCTGACAGTTCTTCTTATTAGCGCTCTCCAGCTCCTGGCGCAGCTGCTCCGTCTCCTGCTGGAATCTGCTCTGTAACTGAAAACACACAGACGTCCTCCATTCTCATTGGTCCATAGCAGGAAGTCCTAACAGGATAAACTGCTCAAAGAACAGACTTTAAAAACGACATCCATCTAAGCTTCAGCCTGGATGTTAGATCCAGTTCCAACCAGGTTATTTAAGGAGGTATTCCCTTTAACCAGGTTATTTAAGGAGGTATTCCTAACAGAGCACTTCGCTGTAGTTAAAAGCCTTCAGCTGATCCAAAATGCTGCAGCCAGAGTTCTGATGAAAATGAAAAAGAGAGATCATATCTCTCCTATCCTGGCTTCTCTTCATTGGCTTCCTGTTAAATCCAGAATAGAATTTAAAATCCTCCTTCTCACATA
>NW_015156346.1:0-1603 GCF_000732505.1 Cyprinodon variegatus
TACAGAATGAAGGGAAGTATGATGATTTTAAATCATCACTAAAGTTATCAGCCAATTACAACTGAAGTCGGGTGTACACTCTACGATTTTTTGCCTTTTTCGACTCGACTATCCGGTCGTGCGAGAATTTTTCGATCGGGCTGACTTTCAGCCTGATGGTGCGTGGTATAGTGTGCAGGGGGTAACCAGGGGCGATCAGCCTCTCACGACCACCTCCCTATCAGGAATCATGAGGTTGGGAGAAAATCCAACATGTTGCATTCTCAGTCAGCCGTCATAGGGTGCTGGTGGGCAAACTGCTCACTGCGCAAACAAGGACCTTCTACTCCTTCCTCTCAGACAAAAAACACAGAAGCATGTGGGGGGTGCGAGTGAAATTGAGTGCTTTCTGTAAAATTGACAGAGCATAGTAGCCATGTTTGCTCAGCCATGTCTTTGTCCAAATACATCGTCACCTTTTCTTTTTAGTGTCATGTTTGGGTTGGGGATACTAGCCCAAATGCAGAACACACTCAGAGACTGGGGAAAAAGTTCAAAGGTTTATTGAAAAAAACAGGTTTGAATAAAGAACTGATTCTGGGAATAATCTGGTCCAGGACTGGTCACGACTGGTTTCACTGCAGAGGGGGACAGGATGGTTAGCAGAAGCCCGGCTAATTCTGCTGGTTGAATGAGTGCAGGCCTGTACCTGTTCAGAGGTTTGAGCTGAGCGGCAGAGGGGGGAACCAGGAGGGTCCAGAGGCTGTTGGCAGGTGGAGGGCTAGGCGGAGGCAGAGCTTGGCTAGTAATTTAGCTGATTCTGATCTGAGCTTCTCTTTCAGTTTCTTCTGTGAGCAGGCAGGCAGATATCTTACAGGTTTGATTCTCCAGGGTTCTTCAGTGATCAGACAGACTGGTTTCAGACAGGGAAACTCTTCCTGAGTTTTAGATTTCAGACAGGTTCTTCCTGGGAAGCAGAGAGGACAAGAAACAGGTTCAGGTTATCAGGGAGTCAGGATTCAGACAGGCAGGTTGGCTCAGGCTTGCTAACCATAACTGGCAAAACACTCTGGCCCTGGAGTGTTGTCCACTTAACTACTGGTCTCCTGATGAGCAGATGAGGAACAGCTGGTGAAGTCAGCTCCAGCTTCAGGAGATCCAGTATGCCCTCTGGTGGGGAAAGGTGGACAGAACCCCAGATCCCAACAGAAGCACAAACCCCCAGGAAGGGATCCTCGGCGCCCTCTGGTGGGCAAGCCTCAGGATCCCAACATTTAGTCCTTTCAGCACGAAATTGCCAAAGCAGCGCGTGTCACTCTAGAGAGCTTCATATTCCTCTTCTACTCGTTTGGCTTCTGGATAGACAAGTCAGAGTAGCGCCATCTCACTGCGTAGCTGAGTCCGACCTATGCACAAGTACACATATTGAGAAACGGACGTGTTTTAATAGGTTAACCCAAAAACCACTGATCTGACACCAAACCAGCCCAAATTATCTTCACCCGCCCAAAGCAATTTTTACCCTCAAAATCAAAATGAAAACCGCCCAACTGAGCTGTAAACCACCCTGCCTCCGGCAACTGGAACCAGAAGAGAATCACTAAAATTCAAACAATGCCCATCC
>NW_015156347.1:0-1602 GCF_000732505.1 Cyprinodon variegatus
GATTGGAATGACTTGACCTGGATGACTGAGAATCTTCACAAGCATCATAGATTATTAATTATTATTTTCCATTACGATTAATGATAATATTGATCTTCTAGTAAGAATAATTCCGCAACACCATAGTGACAAAGATGTTCTTATACATCATGAACCCAAACAGTTTGTGTCATTGATTTAGATAAAGATTTAATTATTGGCTATCTTCTCGTCACCTTTGACATTAAATACACATAGTTGAAAAACCCTTATTGATAAATGTCACAAAGCTCTACACAGCCTTAGAGACTCCCTCTGGACTGTGCTGTTCCAGCTGTGAACGCGTTTGAGATTGATTTTCTCAGGTCAAGTGGAAGGAAGGTGTTAATTTAATCTTTTTTTTTTCACTGAGGCAGAAGAAACTCATAAAACCAGGTGTTATAGTCTTTCTGAAAAGTAAACTTCCACACCTCCAGTCGTCCATCATGGGACACTGGACCCGTCAAATGAAACCTCCAAGTAATGAAATTCCTTTAGGGTTGGCAGCTCTGTAAGGTGACATGACCCACACCATCTGCTCCATTCCCCCAGGTGGGTTTAGGAGTTATTTAGTTTTCACCTGATGCATTAATTAGCATTGAAAATCACTCTTGGTAAAAAAAAACAAACGATGATTTATGAGTAAAATGTTATTAGATGTTCACAGGCTGCCATTGTGGTGTTGTTTGAAGAGAAGATGTCTTTTTCTTTCTCTAATGGGCTATTCTTGACTGTGACGCCAGGGTTATAGTTAGGAAATGAAACAATGTCCTCATCATGAAATACTTTCCACACACCTGCAAACAAATACCAAACTGGTTGGCATAGTTACGAACCAAATTAAGAGCTTAAACTGGTATGAGTCATTCGGCTGCATCCAGCCAGCAAAAACGTGGTTTTTTCATTTGTTTTAGTGTGTGTTTTGTTTGTTTTAAAATGGGAAGGAAGGAAGGAAGGAAGGAAGGAAGGAAGGAAGGAAGTAAGGAAGTAAGGAAGTAAGGAAGTAAGGAAGTAAGTAAGTAAGGAAGGAAGGAAGGAAGGAAGGAAGGAAGGAGATTACATTACTATGGCCAAAATTAAAGCGGTTTAATTTATTTATATAGTGCTTGATAACAAACAATTAAGGTGACAGAAGCACTTCACAGTATGCATCATATCATCATCATCATATGCATAACAAAAGAAATACAATAATGAGTTGTCGAAGATTTCTTCCTGTTAAGAGGGAGTTTTTCCTCTCCACTGTCACTACAAGCATGCTTAGTGTGAGGAATTGCTGAAGAGTCAATGAGTCGATGCAATTGACTGTTTTTCCTTAGATAGAAAACTTTGAATCAATTTCTGCTGGAGGTTTCTTCCTGTTCAAAGGGAGTTTTTCCTCTCCACTGTCGCTCCAAGCATGCTTAGTGTGAGGGATTGCTGAAGAGTCAATGAGTCGATGCAATCAGCTGGTTTTCCTTAGATTTAATCAATCTGACTGGATGATCTGGTGCCTTGAGATGAAATGATGTGAATTGGAGCTATAGAAATAAACTGAATTAAATTGAATGAAATTGAACAAATGGGCGCCAGTAAGAAGCAGGC
>NW_015156348.1:0-1602 GCF_000732505.1 Cyprinodon variegatus
CAAATATTCTCTGAACTAACCAGCCAAATGTAGAGCTTTGAAAAAGGTGGGCATTCTGTTATGTCTGCCCTGAATCGGACTGAAAAAAGAAAAAAGAATGGCAATACCACCACCATCTACCATGGTCAGATGATGGTGGGGGACTGTTTTGTCTCTTCTATCTTCCTTTACTGATGGAAAAAAAAAAACAATCCTTAAAGAAATATATTAATTTAAAGCACATTATAAGCTATTTTTAGCTGAGTTTAGTTTTGCGAGATCAAAATAATCAAAAGCTCACCAGAAATTCTCTCAAATTTTATGATTCTGTGTAAGCGTAAATGTTTTTATCTAAAAGGCATGCATGTCTCATCAAAGCTTCTTCTTAAGTGTTTGTGCCACAGTGGTGCTAGTAATCCAATATGGTCAAAACCCTATAGGATTCCAAATACTCAAGTTTCAGCCCAATATTGGGTGCTATATGACAATTTTCCCTATCATTCATACCTTTGCGCTGTCCCACAATAAGTTTCATCAATTAAATTCTTAGTGATGTTATTCTTATAATGTGGTATCGAACTCATCCATCCAAAATTCTACTTTCCTGATTTGCAGGAAGTATAAAAAAAACACCCAAGCGGTTTCAAAAGAGAGTGGCTACAAAGCAGATATTTAGGAAATTCAAGCTTAATTTTGTTGTCTTTTATAAGAGGAAAACAATTTGTAAGCAGGGATAATGATCGGCCCTGGCTCATGGAAAAAATTGCTAAGACAATGAAGCGCAAGTGTAGGAGAAAAAACTAAAATCCCCACCTCAAATCCCTTTTTATCTACTCAGCAACTCCATTCTAATGTTTCACTTTAACCCTGAGCCGCAGCCTGTTGAAATGCATGTTCCTAAATAACACAGAGGAAACGTGAGTGGAAACAAAGCTTGGCAGCAGACATATGATACTGTGTAAAGGCAAAAGGCAACGCCAATGGAGGCTTCCAACTCTTTCCCTCAGTTCACCCACTTCAAATCCTCAGACATAAAGTTGAATTCATTACTTAGCTCATCCTTGCACTAAATGCATATTTTTAATTTCCATCTCTTTAACATAAAAACAACACCATTTTTGCCACTTTAAAGTTTTTATGCAAAAATATCCTCAAAATTTGGTGAAAAATATATTTCTTATGCGGCATTAGTTTTCACTTTTTATTGGCTTAACAATACAGGGTTTGAAGGAAATTTTGTTTTCTAGAGACAAATTTGTGGATCGTGTCAGCAGATGGCAGAAAAACCTATAGACGCCTTGCAAGTTACGTCACAGACTCAACAAATCTTAGCCTTTAGCCACGGCCATATAGGGTTCTTGCTCTGGAGTCAGGAGAGCTGGCTTAGGCTGTTGCCAACTGGATTAAATATCTTATACAATTTTTTTCCCAGAAAATTAAGTGAGTAGATAACAGTGATGAGACACCTTTTGAAAGAAGTACATTTGATATGAAGATCTCAAGATTTTGCTAGAGAGTTATTTGGGTTTACTTCCATCCATCCATCCATCCATCCATCCATCCATCCATCCATCCATCCATCCATCCATCCATCCATCCATCCATCCATCCATCCATCCATCC
>NW_015156349.1:0-1601 GCF_000732505.1 Cyprinodon variegatus
CTCAGAGTTTAGGAAACATTTCACTGTCATGTTAAACCATAAAACCACCAGGGTTTCCTTGCAATCTGCAATCTTCAATCTCTCTAGGATCTGTATGCCTCCAGGACTCTGGGGCATGCAGGGAAGATTGTGGCTGATGCCTCGCACCCCAGCCACAAAATATTTCAGACACCTTCCTCTGGAAGGAGGCTGCAGTCCATCAGGACCAAAACCTCACGCCACAAGAATAGTTTCTTCCCATTCACTACCAGCCTTATCAACAAGGCCCAGAGACCCCCTTGAAACTGACACTGAATCTCTCCCTCCCCCATTCAGCACTTAGAACCACCACCTGGGTTACATTAACGCACAGCCTACTATGTATATAGTATATAGCTATATACTATACATTGCAGATAGTATATTGTATGTTTTATATTGTATATAGCTAGAGATTCTGTATTCTTTATTCTGTATATATACAAATTCCTTGTAAGTACAAACCTACTTGGCAATAAACTTGATTCTGATTCTGATTTACTTATGTAAAAATATTCTGCCTTCCTTTAAATGTAAAGGGTGTGATGTCTGTCTTGTGATCAAGATGTGGGTTTTGAGATAAAAGTGTAATCCACCAGGAACCCCAATACAACCAAAAACGATCAATGGGCCTGTGCACACATTGACAGTACACTGTTTTTGGTTGGACTAAAGCAAAACAAGAGTTAGTTTCGTTTCCCAACAAAAAATGTTAAATGAGACAAACTTTTGACCTGTAAGACATTTTATTTAATTGTTACAAGTAAAAAGGTTAATTTTACGAATAGGGCATATTTTAGTGTTTTAATACAGTAGGTGAATAATATAAATTAGTTCAACAACATCACATTGGATTTAGAGTGCATGCTAAGCAATACTTAGAAAACTGTATTGTCATTTTGTATACACAGAGTGTATGCAAAACTGAAAACTACAATTCTGTTCAATGTCCAAAGGTCTTATTTAATGGAAATGCTTTTTCTTATAACTCATTGGAAAGTTTTGTAATATTTATATAATTTTTTTTTTCCACTTAAAAATAAAAATGCACATGCACGACCCTGTAACCACTCCCGAGAGGGAATGCCTATTACACGATTTTGAGAGCATGCGCGAGCCAAATAAATGACCTTCAATATCTTCCCGGGCATGTTACAATATAGAGGTACATAACTTTTACTAGCAGTGATGTAAAATTGATTTCTCCAAATAGCATGCCAATCTTTACCTTTCGAGTAGAAGCTATCGAGGAATCCGAGGGAAGCCCGTCCTGTGCTTTCAGTGTACGCCATCACCTGAAAGAATCTCCTAAAAAAAACTCTGGTCTTGTTTCTCTCTTCTAAGGCCTTTCTCTTCTTCTCATACACTTCAAAGACAGAAAAAGAAAAAGATAGCTAACTGGGAACGACCACGTTTGACGGCCTTAAGTAAACGTATCATCAGAATGATTGACAATTAGGACCATTTATTTTGAAGATCCACCCAGAAAAAAAAAAAATCCTCCACTACAGCTTTAAGATTTAACTCTCCAGCTTTCGTTTTGTTTCCACAAGTCTTAGCTTTTTATTTGCCTGCAACAATCC
>NW_015156350.1:0-1601 GCF_000732505.1 Cyprinodon variegatus
GGACTCATTTTGGGGGTTAATGCATCTTATAGCTGTTCCAGGCGTAACACCATAGCTGTTCTGAGAACACCTGGAGGCATAGGTCTAATTGCTTATGTTGCTGCCACTTTTTCATATATGCCTGTTTTTGTGTGTATTACATTGCTGTTGTGGATATGCGCCACCAGGGGGCGCATGGAGGGGCTTTGTATGCAGAGTAGAGGTTAGTTTTCCTAAGAAGAAGCGATCTCCAGAAAGAGCTGATGCAGGTGTCGGTCACAGGTCGGTCACAAAGTTTAAGTAAACCAAAAAAGAAGAAAACCAAGAATAATTCCACTCTATTCTGGTACTCAGCCAACGAGGTATTAAGTCTGTTTATTTGTGGCAGTCGTCATATTTGTTAATTGTCCTTATTTTTTTGTAGGCTAATTATTGTATTGTTTGTGCCTTTTAGTTTTCACGGTGTAGTTTATGAGTCTGGACAAGCAAGATTCAATAAATCCATCGGTAGAGAAAGCCACTTGTGCCTGTCATACCTGGGGGGAATTACAGCTTACGAATCAGAAGTGGAAGCAAACCAGCGAACCAACAACGTCTCATTATCTAAAAGTTAAACACAGGATTATTTACTGAATTACAGACAGGCTGCCATGACTTATATGTATAAATCCTTTCCCGCTGTTGTGGTATTGAAGGATGGAATCAGTTATAACTCACACCAATCATCTGCTTATGACATAAAACGGATTTCGTTATCTTCAAATAATGAGAAAATTAACTTGTTTTTTGAGAAAACCACATTTAAAAAGTATCAGAGGGACACGACCGCTCTGGGCTTCCGTAGTTTTGGGCTCAAGGTGATGAGAACGTAATCTGCAACAAGCAATTTGAAAATTTTAAAACTTAATCTGAAAAATCTCAAAATTAAGATAAAAAAATAAGAAGTATAAAATCCGTAAAGAAAAAAAAAGTTGAAATTTTTTACTAATTAGTTTTAGTATATTTAAATAAACAATTTGTCAAACTAACATTGCCATGTTTTATATGCTGCAATGCATTCTGGGTAACTGACGTATTCTAGGGCTGTGTCCGAACATCCGCCCTAGTCACTATAGATATGATGAATGTCGTACATAGCCATGGTCTTCTAGCGCTAACTTCGTCCAGCCAAAACCGCAATTAATAACAATAAACCTTTTCTCTGATTCAGCGATTCCAGTGTCATAAATCACAGGAAGAGGATCGAATAAGCTGGTATTTGTGTGTCTGCTGCAGTGTTTCCAATGAGAAACATGAGAAGTGGAGAGAACCTTTCCACTTCAAATCCAGATTGCTAATGAAATGCAAACGTGCAAAACTGCTGCTTATCCCACCCTAGTTGGAAAGTAGAATCATTAACATATTTATTAACTGACAGTTTTCTGAAACAAACTAAAATGAGTGGATTTTCTCTCCACAGCCTCAATCCCTTCCTTTCTGCCCCTCCTGTCTCCATGGCTGTGTCCGAGAATCCGCCCTAACCCCCCTATAGAGTGCTAAAGATGGCCGCTCACACTGAGCCTGGTTCTGCTGGAGGTTTCTTCCTGTTCAAAGGGAGTTTTTCCTCTCCACTGTCGCTACAA
>NW_015156351.1:0-1600 GCF_000732505.1 Cyprinodon variegatus
TATTATTATTATTATTATTAAAGTATTTCTGATTCTGATAATGCATTTGAAATGTTAGGCCAGACTCTCAGATCCAGCTGTGTTAGGCTAAACTACCGAGATTTAAATTATGTTTTAGTCTGGAACTAAACAGAGAAAAATAAGTATATCGTTATACAGTAACGGACCAATCAGGAAGCAGCGCCAGTAGGTCTTAAATTTGGATATTTACATAAATATGGCTTTCATTATGAAATATTAACTGCTAAAAACCATTAAGGCAAAACCAATTCTACTAAGAAATTATAATTTGATAACATTTTATGAAGAAACATTTATGAATTATTGTCACTTCTGAGTGGCGTCAGAGATCAGTATTAATCTGGAAGGGGGAAAAAAAATAACCTTCATAATTCCTGGAAATGTTAATCAGCTCTGCAGCCTGAAGAAATTAGTTTATTTCCACAACTCTGATTCGGGTGTGACATTAGATTTTCACATTTAGATAACAGAGTCTTTTTTAACATACCCTGATCTGGACTTCATCCTAGTCATCTTTAAACAATAGATAATCTGCTTCCAGCTGAGTTAATTCCCCAGATTACAGGCTTTACACCCAACCCTGATTAACAATATGAGCAGGAATAGTTTCCATTAACAACTCTTCATTCAGACACAATTTACTTGATTTTTTTATCTGTCTTTTGTGACATTATGGGCATTTATCTTTATGGGTTTTATTATCCCTTTTCTGTGAATCATGAAACAACACAAAGCTGGAAATGGCTCAGATGGGGAAGAGTAATAAAAGCTTTATTTAGACAACTTTACAGAAATACTCTGGAAATATACCTATATTACTTTCCCAATATTCTATATCCTGTGAGGGAAAAAATACAAAGGCAGCAACCTTTGTCCTCCCTTTCATCTTCACTTAATCCACATTAATTCCTTTTTTATTATATATATATATTTGTTCTTTTTCATTAAAATGATCATTTGTATTATCCTTATGTTTTTAATAATGATTATTATTGTCATTATTTTTGTAGTTACTATTATTATGGGTTTTTCACAAGCTTGGCTAAACATAAAAATAAAACATTAAAATTTTGAGGATTATCTACCATACTGACTGTTTTGATTCAAATAACTTATTTTCTTTCTTTCTACTTTTAGTTTTTTCACTAAAAAGGGAAAAACTGGCTTTAATCCTTTATAGGGCACTCAATACTGTTATTAGAATCCAAGACAAGACCTTATTACCTTTTTAACATTAAAAAATTAATGTCAATGTAATAACAAGAAATGCCAACTTGCCCGAAGTGCTTCTATAAGAAATTCATGAAAAACGCTCTGAGAGTGAAAGAAACATAATATTAGAGCCATTAATGCTGATACTGGCACTTACATTTTTTAGTTAATAAACTTTACTATAATTCTTAACTAGGCCTTTTAACTTTTTAACTATGCAATTAGCTTTTCACTTTTTTTCTTGAGTTGTTAAGTTTTTTTACTTAATTTACACTAGGTCAGGGGTCTGCAACCTTTCATATCCAAAGAGCCATTTTGCTTCAAGTACGACCAAGTTGAAGTTGTTTAGAGCCGCAAAATATAACAA
>NW_015156352.1:0-1600 GCF_000732505.1 Cyprinodon variegatus
ATGAGGCTGAAAGTCGGATCGATCCAAAAAATTATCACACTACTGGAGAATCTCTCCCAAACAAGGGCAAAAACTAGTACAGTGTATGCCCACCTTCATAAAATACTATTTATATAATCATCAATGTAAAGTAGACTTGCAAGGAGTCAGTCATTATGAAGACCACAGATTTAAGCGCAGGTCAGAATCAGAAATAATTAATTAATCCTTTACGGGAAATTCTTTTCTTGAATGCAACCGTTTACAGAATGAAGTAGTGTACAATAGAGCTAAATAAAATATAGTATAATAAGACAGGATGAAATAAGTAAAATTAGTAAAATTACAACCCATACAGTAAAATTACACCTTTCCAATATAAAAAGTGTAAAATAAGATATAGGAATAAAATAAGCTAAGGATAAGAATAAAATGAGATAAGAATCATATTTTATACAATAAATAGTATTTACAATTTATGTTTATGATGCTCAGTACCTAAATTACAAACATTGCACATGACAGTGTTATTGCACATTGTAAAGTAATGAAATAAATGAATAAAAGGTAATACAATTAAGTGACTGTCGGAGAGATGAATTATACAGTGTGATGGCCACAGGTAGGAGTGACTTCTTGTGTTGCTGTGTGGTGCGGTGTGATGAGTCTGGCTGAAGCTGCTTCTGGTGACCAGCACATCATGAGATGATGTGCAGAAATGTCCCGCATGGGATTTTATCCTTGCCTAGATTCTCCTCTCTGAAACCTCTGCCAAAGAGATGTCAAAAGTTTCCCTATTTTTTAGTTATATATTTTATTTTTCGGTAAACCTGCTTTGCAAAACGGACGCCTGCTCTAATGCTGGGTTAGAGGTAAACAGGGATGCCATATGGGGGTGAAAAGTTAGGAAAATTCCAAGGGCCCTTGACTGAGAAGGGCCACATAAGAAGCTGAAAGCATATGTCCCACTAGTTATTGAAATATTAAAAGAAAATTCAGCAGTAAAATAAATTATCCTTGTGTTCTCCCTGATGTTTCAGCATTAAACAGTGAAACAAAGCAGAGGTAGAAAGATTTTGTAGAATTTGTCAGTAAAATTGTTCAAATTACCAGTACATTATTAACCTGTTGGATAAAATGAGCTAGCTATCTCATGGCTACAACTACTTAGTTAATCCTCTTAAAGGTTGGAGCGGAATCACATTGATGATGTCAGCCGGCCAGGTACTGCTGTACATCTTAAACAAAAAATGATTGCAAAGTTTTTTAATTTTGTTTTGTTTTGTTTTGTTTCATTTTCAAGGATTAACCCAGCATTTACACTGCTCAAAAAAAAAATAAAGAAACACTTTGAAAACACATCAGAACTCAATGGGGGGAAAAATCATGCTGTTTATTTATACTGATATGGACTGGGTAATGTGTTAGGAACAAAAGGATGCCAAATCATTTGATGGAAATAACAGTGAAAAAATGAAGCGGCAGGCTAGTCCATTTTGCTGAAATTTCATTGCAGCAACTCAAAATGGTATTCAGTCATTTGTATGGCCCCCACATGCGTGTATGCATGCCTGACAACATCGGGGCATGCTCCTAATGAGACGCCAGATGGCGTCCTGGG
>NW_015156353.1:0-1599 GCF_000732505.1 Cyprinodon variegatus
ATAGATTTATCTATCTATCTATCTATCTATCTATCTATCTATCTATCTATCTATCTATCTATCTATCTATCTATCTATCTATCTATCTATCTATCTATACATTCAATTAGTAAATAAAAAAATAAATAAAAACAGATTTGACTATAGAATAAAAGGCAGTGGGACATTAACCACTCTGCAAAGGAGAGAATAATCTGACTTTAGTGATCACATATCTGGTTCCCTTTGAGGCATCTTTTACAGTTGATTTTAAGAGAACTGAATGTAGTACTCTTAATGCAGATTTTGTTGCAAAGTTCTGTACCCTTGTTTGATAACACTTCTTGACTCACTGTTTTGGGTCTGTGAGGTATCACACAGTTAAATCGAAATTAATACTGTATTTTCAGAGAATAGGGCAGTGATGAAAGGACAGAGGTTTTCTATAAAATGCTTTTAAAGCTTTTTGGGTACTAATTCTATTGGTTTTAAATGACCAGTTAGTAATACAGCAATCAACATGTGAAAAATAAATCATGGAATGAAGAAACTTTAGCAGCAAATTTTGGCAGCGACGATCAGATTTGTCTGATGTCATGAATATAAAAATGAACATTTCTGGATAAATTTTTTACCTGTTTTTTAAAAGATGAAACAGAATCAAGAAAACACCCAAGACATTCAAATGCATGTACAAACTGTAGGGTCTTGTACTTTTAAAGGGACATTTAGACAAACCTTTGCGGATGGAATGTTTTGAAAACAACATGCAAGCTTATTCTTGGAAGTTTAGTCAAGAAAATAATTTAAAAAACAATCATTGATACTTGTGATTGGTGATGTATGCTTTTTTTAAACTTCAAGTTAAGCTAAACTCTAAAGATATAAATTTTCATAAAGAAAAGCACATAACAAAGATATGCCAAATACTAAGTAGAACTAAGGCAGAAGCACGGTAAGGTTTTTTTGATCCTCTGTAAATGTTTTTTTTTTTCTTTTGCAAGACCACACAAAACAAGATTGGACCTTGTTTTTCTATTTGAAGAGCTTTTTCCGCCCTGGTAGATGTGTTTAAAATGTCATACACTTACTGCTGGACTTGGTGTAAACAAAAGTCAGTTTTGTTGTGTATAACAGTAACGTATATCTACAAGAAGTGCCAAAGGCAAAGTTTAAGTGCATGAATTATTCATCTATTTATAAAATGAGTCAGAAATCTTTATATAAAATAGGATTAAGATTGCTTCTGACAAAGCAATTATATATTAAAGGTCAAGCAAGATGCACGATCTGCATTTTACAACATACAAATAAATAATGAAATAAAAGGGAAACAGGCTTTAAGGACAAGCCAAAACGATTCACAAATGTATGTAGGCTTGTATTTACTGACCATTAATATCTAACTTGTTTTGATTTAAGTGGAAATAAATATCAACTACAAAGTTGCAACTACATGTACAGTGTCAATCAGAAGAATTCATACCTCTTAAACTTTTTAATATTTTGCTAAGTTACCATCAAATTTCAATAAATATATATGACGAAGCCAGAGAATCTAGTGCATTATTCATAAATGGAAGGATAAGTATGAATAACATTAAACACTTAAGAAAAATC
>NW_015156354.1:0-1599 GCF_000732505.1 Cyprinodon variegatus
CCTCCTGATTCTTTTGTACGTCACTCCTATTCTGATGCTCCCTCTCCATCGGACCTCCCAGTAGCAGCGACCAGTCAGACCATCTCTGCACAGCACCTGTTTCCAGGTGTCAAACCTCTGTGGATGATCAGCATAGGTCTGCTTCTCTTCTACCATCTCTGCCTGTTTGTTGTCTTCACTCAGTAGGAGATTTTTGTTTGCTGTGTTGGGATCCAGTATTTGCTCAAGGAAAACTGATAATAGAAAACAGACAAGAGTCACTACATAATCTCAGAAATACAAACCTTGACTTTATTTAGAAAAATAGACTACAAAAGAGTTTATAACATATTGATTTATTCTATAATGGTTTTAAAAAAAATGCCATCGATTCAATCTGTTGATGAGATTAGAGTAACTACCCAGTGACTGTTACAGACTAAAAAATAAGCCATATATATAGTAAGAAATTACAGTTTTTTTTTATTTAGTGACACTACATTTGGTCAACTGAACCTGTGATTGACTGTTTCTCCCTTCAGGTTTAAACATTCAACTAAGTCATTGCTGTAACGTACGACACATTCTCTCTGTAACAACATAACAACGTGTTCTGTCAACAAACAGCAGAATTCCCCTACATTTAATTTGAACATTTCTTATTTCCTTGTGGGAAATAAATGCTCACTTAGAGCCTGGTTCAGCTGGAAGTTTCTTTGTGTAAAGAGTGAAGTGATTCTCAACAATGCAACCATTGGCTATCTATGTATAATGAAATCCTAAAATCAACAACCCAATACTATGTGTCAACTGTTGCTAGACCTGAAGATGGGTTTGCTAGACAGTCTCTCACAAAGTATAACAGGTACAGAAAAAAACACAGATGGCTTAAGTCCAGTGATCTAGTTTGTCTTAGAGATTATGTGTGTAAAATATATACATTGAATTTAATAATTGAACTTTATTGATGTCACATTGGAGAAATGTACCTGTGCATTTATCCCATCCCCTTGGGGATGCACTGGGCTGCCATCATGCAATGCCCGGGCAGCAACTGGGGGTTAAGGGTCCGAGACCGAGATTGACAGACTGTGGGGGTGGGGCTTAAATTCAGAACCTCAGGATTCCGAGCTCTATGTCCTAACCTCTTGGCCACCACTACCCAAAGTGTGCTACACATTTAATCCTTAGCCAGCTGGCTACATTTATGCAATTGCAGCATCACACAGCCAAGAGAGAGCTGGGAATACCTCACTTGCCAAGTTGGGTAAATGACAGTAATCAGATCACATTAGTAATCATTCCTGCCACCTTGTTTTCACAAAACACAGCAGATAAAGGTATTTTAAAAAAAAAAAAAAAAAGTCTGACTTGATAAGTTAGTTGGGCTGTGTTACCTCAAAATTGCATCAATTTTTGTTTGCTTGTGAAGCGCTTTGAGATACTATTTTGGTGAATGGGCATCATGTTAATAAAATATAATGAAATTGAATATAAAATTATACTCTTAAAACTAAAATGTTTTAACTTACACCGTTGGGGTGATGGATTCAGGCGCAGCTTTCCACAATGATCTGTTCTGTGAAAGAAGATAGAATAATATGTCATAAATATTTACAG
>NW_015156355.1:0-1599 GCF_000732505.1 Cyprinodon variegatus
ATTTCCTTCTCCCCAGTCTTCCTCCAGACTCTGGCACCTTGATTTACAAATGACGTGCAAAACTGAGCAACCGTCCAGTGCTGCTTCTCTGTAGCTCAGGTCAGGCGCCTCTGCCGCTGTTTCTGGTTCAAAAGCTGCTTGACCTGGGGAATGTGGCACCTGTAGCCCATTTCCTGCACACGTCTGTGCACGGTGGCTCTGGATGTTTCTACTCCAGACTCAGTCCACTGCTTCCACAGGTCCCCCAAGGTCTGGAATCGGCCCTTCTCCACAGTCTTCCTCAGGGTCCGGTCACCTTTTCTCATTGTGCAGCGTTTTCTGCCACACTTTTTCCTTCCCGCAGACTTCCCACTGAGGTGCCTTGATACAACACTCTAGGAACAGATTTCATTTAGAAATATCTTTCTGTGTCATTCCCTCTTGCTTGAGGGTGTCAATGATGGCCTTCTGGACAGCAGTCAGGACGGCAGTCTTCCCCATGATTGGAGTTTATAGTAATGAACCAGGCTGGGAGTTTTAGAAGCTTAATTTTAATCTTAGCCAGATAAATTGGCCAAAAAACATAGAATGTATCCAAACTTGACCCTATACAGATGTAGACTGACTGAATGATATGTTTTACTTCTACTCATTACTGAAAATCAAAGTCAGGCATTCTCTTCAGGTACTGTATACCATTCCTGATGAAGCCCCTCAATTTAGATAGAGCCATTGTGTGCCCAACTGTCTAATTTGCTTTATACAGTGGCAAAGATGTACAAACACTCTGCAAATATATAAAGTAATGCAAACACAAAAATGTGTTTCCATTGTGTAAATATGTCCTTAAGACTGATAGCTATCTGAATTCAGCACAGCAATCCTGGGCTCCTTTCCTACCTTCAATAGAATTCTTATGCTACCCTCATGTGGTATCAATCCTCTGAAAAAAATGTTATGATACCCGAGTGTCTAAGATGAGATAAACTTTGAGCTTTCATCATGGTGAAGAGCAGTGAAACGATTCTGTATGATGAACACTGCATTGTTAAATGTCCTCTCTCATTGTGTTTGTAGGCTACACAATCATTGTTGTTTTTGACAGCCATCTAAGATTTAGTCTTAGTCTTCAGGATGTAAACTATTATTAGTCTTGGTCACATTTTAGCCATTATGATAGGTGATAGTTTTAGTCAGTTTTAGTCGAATAAAACTTAAAAAGGTTGTTTTATGTTTAAAAAAAAGAGAACCAGCCACTTCCTCAACTGAGTCCAGAGTGCAGCCAAGGACAGAAACGGACTTTGTCACTAGTTTGTTCAGTCTCTTCCTGTTCTCTCTGCGCTGCCAGAGGCCTAGCAGACAACAGCATAGAGGAGGGCTGATCCCACCACAGACTCTTACTAGGGTTTTAAGCATAGGGCTGCTCACTCCAAAGGTCCTTTGGTGGTGAGGGCGGCTCTGGGCCTTCTTATACAAGGCGTAGATGTTAGGAGTCCAGTTTATTATTGACATGAACACCTCGGAATTTAAAACTCTCATCACTTTCTATATCCTGCCCCTGGATGTTCACGGGGGAGAGAGTTTGGGGTCTTCTCCTGAAGTCACCATCTCTTTGGTCTC
>NW_015156356.1:0-1598 GCF_000732505.1 Cyprinodon variegatus
TAAGACAGCAACACTTACAGACTGCCTCCTTCATACCTGTGAAGTTTTGCTTGCAGGGCAATCATATATATATATATATATATATATATATATATATATATAGAGAGAGAGAGAGAGAGAGAGAGAGAGAGAGAAGTGGGTAAAATTTGAAATTTTGAAAACACTTTATAGTGAATTTTAAATTAATTAAAAATGACTGTAATACAGAAATCTTTCTATTAAATCACTCCAGAACCACAGGCAAAGTCAGAGGAATCTTACCAGGGCTTAAGATAAATTTTGCCCCAATAATTGTTGGAGATAGGCAGCAGTACTCCTGCAGGGCAAAGGGGAGCGTAAACAGTAGAGCGATGGTACTGTAGATTATGATCAACCTGTATGGCAAAGACTCACTCTCAGCTCACTCATTATTCACGCCAGTGACAGCAACCAAGTAGCGAAAAGCAAGGATTGTCTTTTTAAGCATGCTGGGGAAAGTGTCAGTTTGTCTTATGTGCTTTAATAAACCTGTTTTCTGCAGGATGGCCAGGTGCTGATGGATTTTGAAGGTTGTGAGTTTTGACTCAATTCACTTGCCAAAAGACAAACAACCACCTTGTGGCCCTCTCATCAGTTTCATCCTCTCCCTGCTCATCGCTCATCCAACTCTGGCATCTGCTGTTGCTCACAATCAATAGTGTAGAGATCTGAAGTCTGCCCATAGTAAACAGTTGCCATTACACCCAGAGAATATTGCTTTTGTCATGATGGAAGATATCTTTTCCCTTATTTTTATGCAGTTCACTGAGGGCATCATGTTGTCAATTATTGCATTGGTTAATAAAAATGATCATTATGAAAAGTTATATTTGTTGTTAAACAACCAGCCATCACTTTCCTTAAAAAATATTGATTTTGAAGTGGTAAATGATTAATTACACTGTTACACAATCTGTAGCCTAAGGTCCAATATATCCTTATATAATCCCCTTCAAGCATATTACAAACTCAGCAAAGGCATATTTCCACAGTGCCCTAAATTGCTCTTTCGGTCCAACTGCCCCTGATTGATTTTGATAAATGGGCATGAGCAACAGTTTAATGAGTTATAGCGGCCAGAATATATCCAGGATTCCCCCATCAGAGCAGGCAGTTTTTCTCTTTGCTATTGACTCCTACGCAGCATACAAACATCACCAATGTCATGCAGGTCACAGCCTCCAAGGTTTGCTGTATTTTTACTAAGAGGTATGGTGAAGGGATGATTTTTCAGAGAGAAACAGAAAGATTTGGCTTGATGAAATATTGGAGGAATGGAGTTTTTTATGCAGTTTGAACCAAAGGAAAGATTTCAAAAGTCAAAGTTATATAGAGCTCATTTATGCCCATTTTCATACATCATTTTTTTCCTTGTGAGGGTAAACATTAGAATTTGACTTGTATGTTTGCATGTTCCTGTTCATGGAGAATCAACAACAGTAGCAGTTAGTCATGGTTCATTTACCACAATGTCTTTGTTTTTTATAAGACAGCAACACTTACAGACTGCCTCCTTCATACCTGTGAAGTTTTGCTTGCAGGGCAATCATATATATATATATATATATATATATATATAT
>NW_015156357.1:0-1598 GCF_000732505.1 Cyprinodon variegatus
ATCAAAAAAGTACTCCAGAGTGTTGTTCAGCATGGGGGTGAGTAGAAAATGAAGGCTAATCATGTTTTGGGTGTACTATTCCTTTAAACTCACAGCCCGCCAAATGTTGAAAGAGCAATATTATTGCCATTACTGTTAATATATAATAGAAATTTACACATTCAGTGATAAAATGTCACAGGGGGCAGTATGGGGGGGATGGTCATTTAAGAATGGGGATGATTTTTAAGAACGCAGAAGTTTCATAATACGATATTATCACTACATTGCAATATCACCATATATTGCCATATTTTTCCTGCTAACGAAATTAAATGCATAGATAAAAAAGTAACCTCTATAGGTTCATCAGATGATGTTGATCATTTAGTTATTTTGGTATCCATGTTGCTTGGTGTTTGAGTCAGCCCACATCTTCCACTGTGACTGTCCCAACTACAGGTAACGCGCTGCGCCGCACTGCAAAAGGGCTCCACAGCGCCACCTGCCAGAGTGGTGGTGCAAAGGTAGGCCATTTTCCCTCAGTTTTAGATAAAAATGCTTTGCTTAAAAAAAAAAAAAAAAAATCGACACTAGGAACTAAAAGATCAATATGATATCAGGCAGCCAAAAATCACCCCTATTCCTAACCTTGGGCTGGGAGATGTTGGAGTGGTTTCTAAAGAAGTCTCTTTCATGTCATCTTTCATCAGGGCTTGGCAGCCCAAACTGAACAAAAAAACATTGAAACATTGAAACAAAAAAAAGAAAAAACAAATCTGTCTGGAGCCACAAAAATGTAAAAGTCTTATATAAGCCTCGTATGGCAAAAAAAAAGGAATATATGGGCTTAAATATATTTAAGTTCATTATAATATATTCTAAAGAAGGACACGTTACAGTAAAGAGACATGCAAGGAGAAGAAAGTAAAAAGAATGACCGGTGTTTGATGAGACGAGTCTGCTCTCTGACTGAACCAGGGAAACGTTGGACAGGAACACAAGCCTGCGGTAGAGTTCCCCGTCTTCTCCTCTGACGTTCTCCACACAGTACTCTCCACTGAGCGGACTCACACCCCTGCTGACCTCCTCTCGCCAACCAAGATCACCTCCAACTGACAGAAACGGCACCTGAGGGGAGAACAGAGGCCAAAATGGATTCAGTGAATAGTTGCTGTGTTACTTGGACTCCTTGAACATTTTCCCATCAGAAACACGTTACAACTGCAAACTCTAACATACTGTGGGGGATTAATCCATTATTAAAATAATCGTCAACCAATTTAATGATCGATTAATCGTTAAACGGAGTACAAAGATTGTAAAACATTCATTCAGCTGAAAGAGTGACATTTTAGAGCAGTAATTTTGCATTCAAGATTAAAAACATTTTTTTGTCTGTAAATAAGCTCTACCCAGAACTCCTCAAGTCCATGCATTTGTTACTTCAAGGCTGGACTATTGTTATTCTTTACTATCAGGAAGTCCACAAACTGTAGTTAAAAGCCTTCAGCTGATCCAAAATGCTGCAGCCAGAGTTCTGATGAAAATGAAAAAGAGAGATCATATCTCTCCTATCCTGGCTTCTCTTCATTGGCTTCCTGTTAAATCCAGAATAG
>NW_015156358.1:0-1597 GCF_000732505.1 Cyprinodon variegatus
CCCCCCCCTCCTATTTTTTTCGTTTTGTTTGCTTTTTCCTTTATTTTGGTTCTGGAATGTACTCTCTTCCATATGTTCACTTACTTGTTCAACTGGGGTCTGATATGATGACCTGATTTTAATGATGGTATGATTAAAAGAAAACAATAAAACCATTATAAAAAAACAAAAAAATAAAAAGCAGAAAAATGTGGCATGTTTACAATTACATGAAATAATTTCAAGTCTGAGCAGTAATGAGGAGTAATTTCTGTCTGTATTTCTTAACGTGGTGTTAAATGGTGGTGCTTTGACATACAGTATTGAATCACTTTACACTTTAGCCACATTCATCCAGTCACTCCGGTAAAAAACACTCATTCATTCACTGGTACACAGATAAGTAGGCATCTTGGGGTTGAGTGCCTTGCCCAGGGGCACTTTGACAGGTGACAAGAGGAAGCCAACATCATTTGGATTACGATACAATCAATCATTCCACTAAATCACAGAGGGCCCTTATACACTAGATCCTTCAATTCCTTTTTGTAAACTTATTTATAACAGAATTGGCCCCATTTTCAGAAAATCTTCTAATAAAGTGGATTTTACTTATTTAGCGGCACCATAGTGCTGCTTTATCTAAATCCAACGCAGGCAACAAGAGTATAAGCATTTCCCCAACAGCCTTTAAAATTTTGGAGCCTAAGCCTGTCCTACACTTGATAAAAACAAGCTCATTTCTTACAATCATTTGTTTATATTTGCCAGCCAGCAACCACATTATGACTACATCTCCTTAGAGCATTTTAGAAACAACATCATGGTTTCCATGGCATCAGCCACAAAACATAAAGACCAAATCTTGTAGCTTAAACATAATTACCGCAATACCCCTAATAAACAGGTAAGAAACCATCTTCATTAAACCAGTTTTTAAAAATTAAAAAGTAGCATAAGTCATCTGAAAGATCAAATATATACACAACTACCAAGAAGTACTATATTTGATCAACGTAAAAACCTGGTTGATTCACTTACCGTATTTTCGCGACTATAAGGCGCATATAAACATCTTTTTTTCCCTCAAAATGTGTGGCGCGCCCTAAAGTGCAGTGCGCCCTATGTGTGTTGTTACTGCAGACGTTGTTGAGACTGCCATGAGAACGTTAAAGGGGGAAGTGTGGGCGTGGATTGTGTGTTGTGCTTGGCTGCCACGCAAATGGACAAAAACTGTGGTGATTTTTAAGAGAAAGACTTTGCCTAAAGAGACTTTTCCAGCTGGAGTCGTTATTAAGGCAAATGAAAAGGGCTGGATGGATGAGGAGATGATGAAAGCGTGGCTGAGGGAGGTGTATGTAAGGAGACCAGGTTTTTTCCACGCATCACCATCGCTGTTAATCTGTGACTCCATGCGTGCCCATCTCACAGCCGATGTGAAAAACATGGTGAAACAAATGGACGCTGTGCTTGCTGTTATTCCGGGAGGTCTGACAAAGGAACTTCAACTGCTCGACATCGGTGTGAACCGGCCGTTCAATGTAAGGCTGGGAGCGGCGTGGGAGCGATGGATGACCAACGGAGACCACAGTTTCACGAAAAGTGAAAGGCAGCGCCG
>NW_015156359.1:0-1597 GCF_000732505.1 Cyprinodon variegatus
ATTTTGATTTATCTCCATGGGGGAACCTCATAACTAGGTTTCCCTAAAGGGACGCTTCACCTGTTTAACCAGTTGCTCAACAAAATGGAGGTTGACAAGGCAATTAAAGGGTTAATGCCATTAATTCCTGACAGGTTCAACTGATCAGAGTTTTCTCTCACATAAGCAGACAGTGCGGTCGATCACAGAGTTCACTGTCAAGTTAGGTGGAGGTGACAGGACCCAAATGCAAACACTGTAGCTGAAGGTGATTACTTGCAGATTTAAGAACAAAAAGGGTAACAGAAGCAAAAAAATCCAAAAACATAAATCCACATAATTTACAAAAACTTAGAACCAGGAATTCTCAGAACAAGGGGGCAAAGAAATTACAACAATCCAGCAACAGTGACTGAGCAGGAGGAGAATATATGGGAGAGAGAAACAAAGAGCAGGCTAACTAGCAGATTGGGAGCAGGTGTGAACAGAGGAGACTAGAAGGGAGCGAGGAGAAAAGGAGACTGACACAAGAGGGCAGCAGAGGGCAAACAAGAAATACCTAAGAACTCAAATACAACAAAAATAACTAGAATAACTCCAAATGGAAATAAAAACAATGAAAACTCAAAGATAAAACTTAAACACAACCAAAACCATGACATTCACTGAGAACCCATGGCGGACGTTTAATGTACAGAAAGCTATGAAGATTTAAGAAATGGAATTTAAAATGAAAAGAAAGGCACAAGGAGAGGAGATGGCTGGACATTTCTGAGGGACTGAATGTGTAAATTGTTTTTTTTTTTTTTATCATAAAGATTATTTCCAGAGATATATCCAAAGGAAATGTGATATTTAACCAGTCTCAATTATCACAATATTTTGAATAACTGTTAGTCTTTTTTTTTGGTTCAAATTTAAATGATTTCAGTGAAAATTTTGTTAAATACTAGTCTCAGTTTAGTCTAGTCTCCACAGATCTTGGTCATAATTTTATTGCTGAGCTGCTTTTCATTAACTGTTGTTCAGATTTTGGTTACCAAGAATCTTACTGGCACAAAAAAAAAGACAAAATATTACAATCCATGAAATGAACACCTAATCCACATTTAACACCCAGTGGTGAGATATGCAGCTGCTAACAGATGTAAACCAGGTGAAAAAAAAGCTAATCCCCAAACTGGAAGCTCTGATTGATCAACCTGTCTTCATTTTAACAAAGCAGAAAAGGGATTTCGGCATTTCAAATCTGGACAAGATTTTCACGTTCAAGTAATCATATTTATCTATCCATATTAATTTAATTTGATACAAAGAAAAGCAATTTAAAGACTGTAGGGGTGCTCCTGCCTGATTGGACCAGCTGTGCAGTGTGTCTGGGGATTGGTTAGGGCAGGATTGGAGAGCGAGCTCAGGTCCAATTCAGGTGTTTAAGTGAAATAACCCTTGGAATCAGTAAAAATCATGCAGATATTTGTCAGGGAAGATTAAAGGGTCCTTTTGATCCAAGAAGAAACTGAACGAAAGAAAGTTTTTCCTCTCCACTGTCGCTACAAGCATGCTTAGTGTGAGGGATTGCTGAAGAGTCAATGAGTCGATGCAATCAGCTGGTTTTCCT
>NW_015156360.1:0-1597 GCF_000732505.1 Cyprinodon variegatus
GTTTGTATTTGTGTAACAGAAAGGCGTTGGGGAATAATTTTCAGGTGGAACCACTATTTTAAATGATACCCTGTCTGATTTATTCCAAAACACCATGAAACCCAATTTAAAACCCTGGATGAACCCTCGGATATTATAGATCCACATCTTGACTGTAGCTCACGCAAATGAAGCATGTTTGTTCCACAAAAGATTTTAGTGGGCAGTGCACTCGGAGGACTGTTTGTTAAGAAAGCTATAAAACAAAAAGTATTTGTGAAAAAATTATTTTGAAACATGTTTTAGAAATTTTAAAGCCCTATTTTGAAAGCCGTGTGGATGAAACACCATGTGACTGTTTTGGCCATCTCTATAAATAGATAAACACGAGCAAGTGTCAGATGGGCCCGCCGGGCTTAGGTCAGACATTTAAGTTCTCAACACTGTTTATATGCAATATTGATAGCATAGCATGTGTCTTTTTAAATTTTGCAACAGCGGCCATAACATAATACAGAATAGTTTTTGTTGTTTTGTTTTTTTAACTCTAATTTCCCAGTTCTGAAGTTCACTGCAAACACCACAGGCTGCCAGGCCACAGCAAGTCATAATCTTTCAATTCTTTCTTTTTCTGTCCTGTTTCAGATAAGTAAATATCCCGTCTTACTCCTTTGACAAAAAAAAGGGCATTTGTTGCAAGGGAAGAAAATGTTTTGTAAAAGATTTTAAAAACTTCTTAAAAGAAACTTGCTCTCAAAGTTACGTCTAAAATACCTTTCTTTTATTATTACATTACATTTATTTAATTTTACTTTTTCCCAGATTTTATATTTTCAAATCTTTTTTTTATTTTTTAAATCTTTAATTTAGATGGAATTTTAAAAATGACATCCTTTTCAAATTGCATTTAACAGATAATTATTTTTACCTCTTGGGATGGGCTTTCCTCTGGAGTGATGAGGAAAGATGCATTTGTATTGGTCTGCGCGGACGTTAGCAACAACATTTTTATCGGACTCGTTTCGAAGAGAATGTGAGTTCAAAAATGCAATTTAAAAAGAAAGCTAATCGGAAAAGGCAATAAGAAAGAGAAATTTGAAAAAAAATTATTGAAAATATAAAATCTCAAAAATAAATTGCAAAAATAAAGTTTGTCAAAAAACAATAACAATACTTTTTTTTAATCTAAAAAAAAAAAGAAACCACAAAATTAATCTTAAATAATTTTTTGAACAATGTGTTTAATTTCTGTCTTTCCTACGTCCTCGCCCCCATTTTCTCTTAGCGGTGGTCAGTCTGACATAGTGGAAAAATTGCAAATCTTCTATTGGAAAGTAAGCTTGATGCGACGAAACAGCAATTTTTAAACACAGCATGCACAAGGAGAATTTCTTTTTTTATTATTTTATTTTTTATACCGTATTTTCACGACTATAAGGCGCACCTAAACGTCTTTTTTTTCCCTCAAAATGTGGGGTGCGCCCTATGGTGCGGTGCGCCCTATGGTGCGGTGCGCCCTATCTGCGGACGTTGTTGAGACCACCATGAGTATGTGAGAACCTTAAAGGGGGAAGTGTGGGCGTGGCTTGTGTATAAAAGAACAGGTATGTGCTGTATG
>NW_015156361.1:0-1595 GCF_000732505.1 Cyprinodon variegatus
AACTCTTTGTTGAAAGAAAGTTGAATAAAAGATTAGCAGTTACTTTAACATTTAAATAATAAAAATAAACTAATGGATTAACCCATAATGACATCCACTTAATTTTTTTTAAATAACTTCTGCCATCTTGGTGATATTAGAATCTCTAAATTGGTCTATTAATGCTGTGATAATCCAAAACTAAATAAAAACTAAAATGTTCAAATATCAAAGAAAATAGAGAAAACATTTTTTATGACAATACAAGTACACATTTGCATACTGGATGGATCGAAAAAAGGAACAAAAACAAAGACATAACAACAACAAAAAATTCCTATGTGTCTTTTCATCTGGGTCTTCATCCCAGAAAAGTCAGTAAGATAATTCAATATTTACTCTGGATATAATGTAGGAAATTATCTTGTAGAAGTCAAAGAAAGTTTTCAAACACCTCTCATGAGCTGGTGCACCACCAGGGCGGGGTGCAAGCCAATACACAGAGCCAAGCACGTGCAAAGAGTGATTTATGCACGAGCACAACTGGCTGAGAAAATTTGTAAGAGGTAAGGCGCACAAGATACATATTGAATGAGCATGTCTAAGATTTAAATGCTTCATACCTGTTGCTGAGATTGATAACTGTGCACTAAAGTCAGTGACACAAAATCTCAAGCAGCAGCTCTTCCCAGAACTGCATACTGGCCCTAAATCTTTCACTCGTACGCATTACCGGACCATTCTGGCTTACTTTCATCTCTGGATATAAGGCCAAGGCAACCGTTGATGTTGAATATTGTTAAGGTAAGGTTAGAGCCGTCCAAACGTCCTTCCTATCAGATTGTATTACTGAAAGAGACAAGAAATGATTAGTCACTAGCTGTAGACACAATACTTCTCATGGTTTGATTCTGTTTGTTTTCTCCTTGAGTTTTCACTAGTTTTATTTCAATTTTGTGTAATTCTAGTTTTTTTTTTTTTATTGTATTTGAGTTTTTATGTATTTCTTGTTTCCTTCTCCTAGCTTCATTCTAGATTCTTCTGTCCACACCTGTCACTCATCTGCCAATTAGGCTACATTCACACTGTAGGCCTTTTATCCTCAATTCAGATTTTTTTGTGAAATCCAATTTTTTTTTTTTTGCGTTGCCATTCATATCTCCAAATATATGCGACTTGTATGTAATGTCCTGTGTGAACTGCATTCATACAAAGCAAGAGTCCCGCATGCGCAGTATAGGAGGCAATGACATCACAGGCCAGCATGCTTTGTGTTTACGGAAATAAACATGGAGGGTATTGCCGGTGTGCATCTAGCGGTCTTTTCCAACCATAAAACCTCAATCTTTTCAATATGGTTAAACCTAAATACTGCTCTCCGCAACATCATCTGCCATGGTTGTTGTTTTTCTTACCGCTTCTTCATAGCAAGACCATGAATAAAGACCTTTGTCGGGTATTAATTAGTGTTGCACCGATACCGATACCAGTATCGGACGGGGCCCCGATACTGACCTAAAATGGTGGTATCGGTATCGGCGAGTACCAACAAATAGGGCACCGATACCATTTTGAGAGCCATAAGTTTATTCAACTATTGTCACCCACTCCTGGTA
>NW_015156362.1:0-1594 GCF_000732505.1 Cyprinodon variegatus
GTTCTTAGATATTTCTTGTTTGCCCTCCTGTGTCTCTGAGCTCCCTTCTTGCCTCTGTTCACACCTGCTCCCAATCTGCTAATTAGCCTGGTCTTGTTTCTCTCTCCCATATATCCTCCTTCTGTTTAGTTACTCTTTGCTGCTTTGTCGTCATTACTTGTTGTTGTGAGTATTCCTGGTTTACAGCATTTTTTGGGGGGATTTTTATGAAGTTATGTTTTTCGATTTTTGCTTCTGTTGAACTTTTTGGATTCTAAATCTTCAAGTAACCTCCTTCATTTTCAGTCTGCATTTGGGTCCTGTCAAACCCCAGCCTCCACTTGACATTCCTCTAGATTTAAAATTTTTTTTTTTCAGTGTTGGCTCTGGATTTGTTTGGTTTTTTGCATGAAGTTTGCGGGTTCTCTCTGGATACTGCAGCTACCACCCAAAAAAAGGAGAGTTATTGCTGATATAAAGCCAGAGAGTCATTTTGCATGTTTACGTTTAAAACAAGGCAAGTTTATCTAAGCAGCACATCTCACTAGCAGGACAAGTCAAAGTGCTGTATATGAGAAAATGGAAACCTAAGAGGAAAACAAAGAAAAATACATTACACTTTGTTGTTAAATGATTAATAAACACGAGTATTTAAGGAGAGTAAAAAAATAGTGATTTAAACAATGAAATTATTAAAGAAAATGATAGTTTCATAGGGATGCACCGTGGCCCAGCTCGTAGCACTGTTTTAGACTTAGATTTATTTTGTCATTTTGTATACACAAATGTAAACAAAAAGAAATTTCATTTAAAACAACTATAGACAATTTCATTTTTTAAAGTGCAGCCTTGAAAAACATTAATAAATACATTAAAAAAATATAAATATACATTCCTGCACTGCAAAGATGATCTAGAAATAAGTCAAAATGTCTTACATTAAGTGTATTTACCTTTAACTTAAGTAGGTAAATAAGATGATTTGCCGATGGAATGAGGATTTTTACTATTAAAATAAGGTCATTAGATAATATACACTTGAAATAAGACAATTAAATATTTTTTTCCCTAATTTTTTTATGTAAATTGCCTGTTCCATTGGCAAACTGTCTCAGTTACCTCCTGAATTCAAGAAAAAAAGAACACTTATTTTAAGAAAAAAATACTTATTGTCATGGTTTTGGTTCTGTTCAACTGCAAAAACTATCTAGAAATAAGTAAAAATTTTCCTAAATTAAGTGTATTCACTCTTAATTTGAGTAGGTAAATGAGATAGTTTGCCGATGGAATGAGTAATTTTACTCTTAAAATAAGATAAATAGATAATATGCACTTGAAATAAGACAATGCAATTGTGTTTTCTTATTTTAAGGGTAAATTGTCTTGTTCCATTAGCAAAATGCCTATTTTACCTCCTCAATTCAAGAACAAATGCACTAAAAAAATGACTTATCTAGATTTAGATTTTTTTGCAGTCTGATTTCCATTTTGGTGTTCTAGTTACTTTTGATTGTTTTTGAGTTCTTAGATATTTCTTGTTTGCCCTCCTGTGTCTCTGAGCTCCCTTCTTGCCTCTGTTCACACCTGCTCCCAATCTGCTAATTAGCCTGGTCTT
>NW_015156363.1:0-1594 GCF_000732505.1 Cyprinodon variegatus
TTCTTTAGTTCAGCTTCTGTAACTTGCCTTTCCTCACAGCTGCATCCTTCTTCATACCTGCCACCTGCTCCTTGTTCAGTGATCAGCTCTCCAGCTTGCACATTTTAAAAACTAGATCACCAGCTTTTTTATATATATTGAGTTTTCTTGGGACTATATACGACAGAAACCATATGTTGGCATACAAATAGAAATCTTTACCTAGCTTTGAACATCTCACAGAGCACTCTTTAGTCCATCATGTAAAAACATAAAGAGTACGCCACATTGACAACCTAACCAGATCTTAATTATCCACCTAAACAGACAGCTCTGGCAAAGAAAGAAGAAACCAAGATGATCCACCACTACTAAAGCTGAAGCTATAGCCTACAAATCTGTTTTTGGCCTGCATATAAAATAATATATGTAACAGGAAATTAAGACTAAACCCCACCTTGAAACACCAGCCCAATGGTAAAACATGGCAGTTGCAGTATGGGGCTGTGGGGAGGCTTTTCACTAGCAGTGGCAAACAAGTTCCTCACAGTTATTTGGAAGATAAACACAGACTAGGGCTGCAACTAACGATTATTTTGCAAATCACTTAATCTTTTGATAATTTTTTCAATGAATCAATCAATAATCAGATAGCAAAAGGTGCCTTATAGAAGATTTTTTTATGAAATTAAACCAGGTGAAAATAAAAGTTTTCCACAAGGCCTCAGCTGTGGAGCAATTTTGACCAGAAAACAACTTTTTCCATGGGGCCACTTACTGTTTGCTGGAAGGGGCTGCCTTTTACAGTGGCCTTTTGCATCTCTGCTTCTTTCTGTACATCTGCTCCTGTCTCCTTGAACCCCAGTCGGCCTCGGCAGATGGCCGCTCACACTAACCTGGTTCTGCTGGAGGTTTCTTCCTGTTATAAGGGAGTTTTTCCTCTCCACTGTCGCTACAAGCATGCTTAGTGTGAGGGATTAAATTCAAGTCAATGAGTTGATGCAATCAACTGGTTTTCCTTAGATAGAAAACTTTGAATAAATTTTACTGTATAATCTGGTTGAATTTTAAAGTCAGTTGAGATGACGTGTTGTGAACTGGTGCTAAATAAATAAACTGAATTCTGTTTAACTGAATTTTCCATATTGATAAAATTAAAAGCTGGACTAGATGTGCCCAAAAGCTCTTAAAACTGCTCATTTGAGCTGTCCAACAGAAGATCTGCAAAAAACAGAAGTTTCTAAAAAAAAAAAAAAAAATTACCAGTGTGGGGTCAGTGATTTTTAATGGGGGGAAAGAACAAAAGAATAACACAAAAAAGAACAGAGCAAGTATTTTATAGCTTATTAAATGACCCAGAAAACAATCTTCTGTGTTATGTTTAAATAACTATTCATGCAAATTGTAAAAGAGATATATTCAATTTGTCAAATTGACTCACTTAGTTTATCAGCGGATGTCATCATCAGAAACTGATTTAGTATTAAGCTGCAAGAAAAGTTATAATTTCTTAAAATCTTTGAATTTGCCCTTAATTTGAGCAGTTAAATACAATGACCTGCATAAGGAAGATGGACTTTGACTTTTAAAAAAGAGAATTAGACATTATGCACTT
>NW_015156364.1:0-1594 GCF_000732505.1 Cyprinodon variegatus
ATGTAAATTGCCTGTTCCATTGGCAAACTGTCTCAGTTACCTCCTGAATTCAAGAAAAAAAGAACACTTATTTTAAGAAAAAAATACTTATTGTCATGGTTTTGGTTCTGTTCAACTGCAAAAACTATCTAGAAATAAGTAAAAATTTTCCTAAATTAAGTGTATTCACTCTTAATTTGAGTAGGTAAATGAGATAGTTTGCCGATGGAATGAGTAATTTTACTCTTAAAATAAGATAAATAGATAATATGCACTTGAAATAAGACAATGCAATTGTGTTTTCTTATTTTAAGGGTAAATTGTCTTGTTCCATTAGCAAAATGCCTATTTTACCTCCTCAATTCAAGAACAAATGCACTAAAAAAATGACTTATCTAGATTTAGATTTTTTTGCAGTCTGATTTCCATTTTGGTGTTCTAGTTACTTTTGATTGTTTTTGAGTTCTTAGATATTTCTTGTTTGCCCTCCTGTGTCTCTGAGCTCCCTTCTTGCCTCTGTTCACACCTGCTCCCAATCTGCTAATTAGCCTGGTCTTGTTTCTCTCTCCCATATATCCTCCTTCTGTTTAGTTACTCTTTGCTGCTTTGTCGTCATTACTTGTTGTTGTGAGTATTCCTGGTTTACAGCATTTTTTGGGGGGATTTTTATGAAGTTATGTTTTTCGATTTTTGCTTCTGTTGAACTTTTTGGATTCTAAATCTTCAAGTAACCTCCTTCATTTTCAGTCTGCATTTGGGTCCTGTCAAACCCCAGCCTCCACTTGACATTCCTCTAGATTTAAAATTTTTTTTTTTCAGTGTTGGCTCTGGATTTGTTTGGTTTTTTGCATGAAGTTTGCGGGTTCTCTCTGGATACTGCAGCTACCACCCAAAAAAAGGAGAGTTATTGCTGATATAAAGCCAGAGAGTCATTTTGCATGTTTACGTTTAAAACAAGGCAAGTTTATCTAAGCAGCACATCTCACTAGCAGGACAAGTCAAAGTGCTGTATATGAGAAAATGGAAACCTAAGAGGAAAACAAAGAAAAATACATTACACTTTGTTGTTAAATGATTAATAAACACGAGTATTTAAGGAGAGTAAAAAAATAGTGATTTAAACAATGAAATTATTAAAGAAAATGATAGTTTCATAGGGATGCACCGTGGCCCAGCTCGTAGCACTGTTTTAGACTTAGATTTATTTTGTCATTTTGTATACACAAATGTAAACAAAAAGAAATTTCATTTAAAACAACTATAGACAATTTCATTTTTTAAAGTGCAGCCTTGAAAAACATTAATAAATACATTAAAAAAATATAAATATACATTCCTGCACTGCAAAGATGATCTAGAAATAAGTCAAAATGTCTTACATTAAGTGTATTTACCTTTAACTTAAGTAGGTAAATAAGATGATTTGCCGATGGAATGAGGATTTTTACTATTAAAATAAGGTCATTAGATAATATACACTTGAAATAAGACAATTAAATATTTTTTTCCCTAATTTTTTTATGTAAATTGCCTGTTCCATTGGCAAACTGTCTCAGTTACCTCCTGAATTCAAGAAAAAAAGAACACTTATTTTAAGAAAAAAATACTTATTGTC
>NW_015156365.1:0-1593 GCF_000732505.1 Cyprinodon variegatus
CTCATATGGGTGAGTAGAACATGATGTAATAACGTAAAATCAAGGGCCCAATGTAAAAAAAAAAACAAATAAACAGCGTTCCCCTTTAAGAGAGACACGCAAGAGATTCATGCAAGAAAGTAAGTCTAAAGTATATGAACATTTACAAACCTTTTCGAATTCAGAAAAGTTGATTGGTTTAATTGGATATAAAAATTACAAGAAATAATAGCTTGAAATATGATACTGAGTGACACTTTTTGACATGACTGATAGACAAATTATTACACTTTAATGGCATTTTCTGTTTCTCTTAAAGATACATGAACTACGCTGTTAAAGACCTGACACTTAAAAGTTTCTAAAGCCAGACAAAAAGGATTAAGACAAAAAAGGTAACTAAAAGAATAAAAATTTGATGAATTCATTCACTGCCTACCCAGGTTAGAAACAGTGAGCAGAGAAAGTATGAATGAAAAAGAATCTAATGGAAAATTATGGATGGATTGAGTGTGGATTTCTGAGGCAGCATTAGACATAACCATAAAAATCTGTTCCAGGTGCAGAGCCCATATTTTTACCTTCTAAAGGTCAGTAGTAGACAAAATAAATACGTATTGAAAACAGGCTTATTATCCTGTCTCTGACACTTGCATTTTTCACAGGATACAAATTAAAAAAGAAAATAAAAATTTCAATAAAAATTCTTTATTTATTCAAATAAAAATAAAAAACTTCAATGTTAGAACTGTAAATATACAGTCATAAGTTTATTACTGTGTTTATGTATTTTTACTGTTTTCAAGGCTGCAGTTAAAAAAATGAAATTGTCTAGAGAGATGTTCTTAACGAAATTTCCTTTTGTTTGCACTTGTGTATACAGAATGACAAAATAAATCTAAGTCTAATAATGCATACCTCAGTCTTAATTAGTTAGCTTTGGTTGAATACCATTTTCAATTCTCACTCCCATGTTCCTTTGGCATTGACCTAAAGTCATGATTATTAAGAGCAAAAAGTGTGACGCTGAAATGGTAGAAGTAGCAACACAAGAAGTGGATTTTTTTTCTTCTACATTGTAGGAACACTATTAAGCCATTTTTAGATTGAAGGAACAGAATATGCACAAAACAAAAAGTTTAGTTTGGATAAATGTGGCTCTTTATCATACTAGTTGATCCGCTAAGATCATGGACTGGGTGTGCTTTCAGCGTGTGCAGCTTAGATCGGCAGAAAAAAGGGTGTATGACCTAAAACAGAGCATTCACCTCAACAATACACATGCATTTCTCCAATATATGTCACCATCTCCTCATGCAAACTGTATAAATCCAGAAAGTTCTTTAAAAAGAGCAAATCAGCAGCTTTGCTTGTGCAAACTCACAGACTAAGCCATCGCTGTCTCAGTTTTGTATCATGCAACTGTGTCACATCCAATCTGCATTCCTCAAATGCCACTAAGTGTCCATAGCAGTTACAGGTTTGGTACCACCCACGAACATTAGGGGAGAAATTTTGATGCATCTTAAAGGAATAGTACACCCAAAACATGATTAGCCTTCATTTTCTACTCACCCCCATGCTGAACAACACTCTGGAGTACTTTTTTGATAT
>NW_015156366.1:0-1593 GCF_000732505.1 Cyprinodon variegatus
TGATACTAAAGCATGAATTAAAGGATGAACTAAAGCATAAAAATGTAATACATTCATGTAGGTGCTTTCAACTCTTATTGCATATATGTTGTTTTAGCCCCAACGCTTTGTGGACTACTTTCTTTTTGTTCTTATTGTTATGTATCTATGGATTAAATGGGCTGCTGCCAAAATCTGGTGAAAAATCTAATGTTCATAGCAGAAAATGTTAAAATATGTTCAGTTTTTTGTTTTATGAGTTTATTGATAATCCAAAATTTCCTCTAGATGAGTCTTTGCAGTCTAAGCAACACCCAGAGGTGTCAAGTAATGAAGTACAAAAACATACACTAGTTTCTTTCCGTTCATTCTCTAGTTGATTGTTGTTCAACTGTTGTTCTAGTTGTACCCTGAGTGTGCATGTTCATCTAAACGTCATTTTTCTCTTTTGCTCTAATTCTAGTTGAATAATAAACCGCCTCTTTATGGCTGCCTTTTTTTTTTACTTAGTGCGTGTTTCTAAACCTTTTCCATGTATTGTATTGCTTTTTTAACACCTCACTCATTAGTTTGAGTGGATCATTTCACATTGCAATGATTTGTTGTTTTTCTTTCCTTTCTGAGTTCAGCAACACCCTTTTTACGGCTCTCACATCAGAATCGGGCTGAGAGACAAATCAATATGCCAACCTTTCAATTAAAGTGATTAAACAACTTGAACATTGTCACTCTGAGTTATAATTACAAGTCAACTCAACCAGGTAATTATAATTATGAGAAGCTACATTTCCTGTGAAATTGTGCCAAAATCTTTTCAACAGGCAGCCTGTCCAAAGCCATTTCTGCAGAGCATTGAGTGCCGAACATTCCAATGAAAGCTGTAAATAGACGACTAAATTAGAAATCAAACCTGAAGAAACAATTTGTTGTAATGACAAGCTCCTTCAAAAGACCACATCTTGCCTGCCTTTCTCTGCATCCTGACAGTCTTTCTTCACATCTCAGGCTCCTGACAGGGCTTTGTACTCGCCTTGTCACCTCAAATCTCTCTGCCACTGCTATTTTCTACGCTTCCTCCCACCCCTCTCCAGTGAGCAAGCTTTGTCTTAGAAAGACACCCTTAATGTTAGATTTCATCTGGCAGTCTCTTCCTGGTTGATCAGGTGGGGCCCAAAGTGAGGATTCATAGCCACGTGTGAGCCTTTATTCCCTCCTCCGTATTTGACATGGAGCCTGTTGACATAACTGATCGTTGATACTAATTCCTACTGATGGCCTTTTCCTTTCAGCTCAGTTGTAACCTGATTATGCCAATCAGAGTGTCTAACGAAGTGGAGAACGTGAACTGTAGGCAGCTTACAAGCACAGCTCCCAAAGCAAACTTTATCCTCTGCAACTAAAATTATATGGAGATTCTTGACTCTCCCAATCGCCGAAGAGGTTCAGGTTAGTTTACTGATGACATTTTGGTGTTTTGTTTGTTTGTGAAATATTATAATGTTGACTACTTGACATAAAAAGTTACTGAGAGGAAAGTTTTCTAATTTAAATGTATCAATAGATAGCTCTTCTTGGTCTGTGCTTGTCCTGTTTATCCAGTGCTGTCATGACTAT
>NW_015156367.1:0-1593 GCF_000732505.1 Cyprinodon variegatus
GTGTTGCTATAGAAATAAACTGAATAGAATTGAATTGTTAAATTGAGCAACATGTGGCTAGTTCCAATCAATCGATCCCTTTAAGTACATTTTCTTACATTGAACTAGTTCTTTCCAAAAACAAAAAATATGGGTAAGCAATTGTGAACGCAGTGTAATAGAAAGTTAACAGGTGCTCAGTACTTTAATTTATATTTCTTTTAAATTATTTGGGTTGTTTTTTAATAAGATGTAAAGGGTTTTATGTCCTATACCATGATAGTAAAAATACATCTTCAAGTCTCTAGGTCAAACTTCCTTTAAGATATTATAATGTTTTGGACCCAGGCTGTCATTGTGTCACTCTTGTCTCTTTTAAATTAGCTGCTAGAAATAATGTTATGCAAATAGAGGAAATATTGCTGGTCGCTGGAACCACAGACAATTAACAAACACAGAAAAACAAAATGAATGCAAATCCTCTGAAACCTCTACTTTCTCTCTCCCTTTTATGTCCTCCTGCTGCTTTTCCTTTTGTTTTCAGTAATGGATTTCCCTTATTAGGGATTTAGCTTCTTTTTTTTAATCATGTTTGCATGATGTTGGATTAAAGAAAAAAGTCAAGTGAGATCAAATGATTTTAGGGAAATGCCTCCTTGGCTCATATTCAGGCTGCAATATCATTAGAAACGGGATCTTTCTCGGTTATGTTCCAGTTTCAGTGTGCTGGAGGTCTAATCAATGACTGTAACATTTTACAAACGGAAGTAGATGTTTTTTCTCTCTTTGACAGCCTATAAAAATCAAACAGCAACACGGTGCGCCTCAGGAAGCAACAGTTGGTGCTCTGTGACGTGTTTTACAGCTTGCATTTAAATCACAAATCAGAAGAAGGTTTATTCCCTCCAATAACTCTTATCTTACCTTTTGCTGCCTTCTGGCCATATCAGTAGGTTGCTTTGCATTGAATGGATAAGCAATGCAGCGCATCACAAACACATAAAGCTGGAGTCGCTTTTTCTTCTCTTCCTCCTCTCTCTGCATCTTCTCCATGTCCTCCTTTTCCTTGTCGCTGCCCACCGAAGGGCTGGGGCTGGAAGGTCGGCCGCTGCCGCGGCCCCGGGGCTGAAGCCCTCCACCGCCATGATCGTCGACAGATCGGCCCGGTGGCCGTCGGGCTCCTCCGAGGCTCTTCGAGGCTGTCACCTCTTTGTGCTCGACCTCCACTACTTCATCCCCTTCTTCTTCACTGGAAGACGGATCCAACATGTTGCTGTGTGTTGGCGACTTAAAGCTAAAACTGTTAACCGTGGAGGAAAAGAGCCAGGTGGAGGCGCGGACCGCGCCTGCTTAACGCCACAGGCGGCTGGGTAAAATATGCAGCTCCACACGCCGATCTCAGCGAGAAACGAGAGGTTGTGGAGCGTCTTTGATTCCGCGATGTTCGACCCTGTAACTCCAGCAGGCAGTGACGGAGGAAAAGGATCTGTCATGAAAGCAGACTGGGAAGGGGAGGGGTGGCAACGGAAAAAAGAAGGAAGCGCTGATGTGTTGATGCTCTTCTGCCTGCAGGAGGGAGAGGCAGGGCTCGGAGCTGACCGCGGTGCTGAAACC
>NW_015156368.1:0-1592 GCF_000732505.1 Cyprinodon variegatus
TTGAGATATCAAAAAAGTACTCCAGAGTGTTGTTCAGCATGGGGGTGAGTAGAAAATGAAGGCTAATCATGTTTTGGGTGTACTATTCCTTTTAACTGTTTCATGACCATAAATGGGAATTAAAAGTCTCTGCATGTTGTTCCAAAGATTTCACTAAGTCATGCTAGTTAGCCTTCTGATTATATTGCTCTATAACGCCATAGGCCTAGGTCCTCAACCCTTCCCATACCTTGAATGTAAACTAAGAGAGCATCATTTTTATGTCTTTTTTTGGCATGTTTGATTCTTTCATATATTCAAGCTCTTGCATCACATTTCAACATCCACTAAAATATAAAACATATGCTTGAGGTGATTTGGCATCCTCTGATTTTTTTTCTATGACATGCAAACACTTAATCCATTGATATGCATTACTAAGCTTGACCTCATTTTCAGTGTTACTTTAGATGTTGTTTGGCCATGATGTATCCACAGTAGGGAGTTGTATGCTGGCATCTACAGACCCGCTCCCTTTGGTGTCCTTGTAAGTTGCTCCATCTAATATATTTAGTCTACTTTCTTGGCCTCTCATATTATACCTTGCTCAAATGCTTTCATAAAATGGTGATATTGTAACCAATCTCCATCAAAAACAGGAGTTCTGTTTCTCCATGGTGCTGAACAGGCTACTGGATGAGACTTGGTTATTTGTTTGATGTTGAGTTCCTGCTATTTTCTTGCACCTTTTCTTTGGGCTGTATGTTAGGGTTCCTGTTGTTACAGTGTTGTGTTAAAAAGTGCTAAATCTGAATTTGATTACTTTGGTCTGGTCTCCATTGATCACTGCTTGTTGAATTCTACTGATAAATAATAAGGCTTTATCGCAAACCGGCCCTACCCTTTAACTATCGACTTTCACTCCCAATGAAGTCACACTTGCAGCTCTTGAGGAATCCTCCATTGAAGGTGGAGGCTGTATTAAGGAGAATGGGACACCCTCTTCCCTCTGCCGAAAAGGTAAAGCAGCTGTTGCTGTTGCAAAACAGAAACATTCCATGTGCGTGGCTGTAACTCTGTGGTGCAAGTTGACAGGAAACCAACCATTTGCCCATTTCTGGCAACTTTTTTCTTCTTCCTAACTTTTAATTTTCAGTCATTTTTAAAAAGATGCAGGTATTTTCCTACACTATTACAGTAGGTCATCATTGCATCCGCTGCCAAATTTTTCGAGTCTGCAGGGATGCAGACCATCTACCTACCCAAAGCTGCTATATGAGCTTATAGGCTACGTTCACGCTGCAGGTCTTAATGTTCAATTCCGATTTTTTTTTTGTGAAGCTGTTAACGTGAATGTCTCAAAATGTGTCACGAAAGTGACCCGCATGCACAGAAAACAATAACAAGTCACGTCGAACCACGATTGGAGCAGAAGTGACTCAAGTCAGAAGAAAGTTTCTATGGATGGATTTAAATGTGTTAAGTATAATTGCCACAGTCACATCTGAGAATAGTTTGTCAGTTTGTCTGTGCTGCCGTAAATTGATTGAAGGACTTTATTGATCTCATAGTGGAGAAATGTACTCGTTATCAGCTCAAAAAGTCAAAGAAGA
>NW_015156369.1:0-1592 GCF_000732505.1 Cyprinodon variegatus
TTTTTTTTTTTAAATATCCTATTTATTTACTACATTTAAAATGTATTTTTATACATTGTTTTGTATCTCTAACATGTGTTTTTCCAACGTATTATTTAAGCCTTTTAAAATCACTATTTTGTAACGAAGTATTTATTGTGCTATTTTAAGTTTTGTTTTTCCTTCTGTTTCTCCAGAGACTTGTCCACACTTAATTGTTTTGCCCCAAAAGGAAAACTAAAGTTACATTTGTCACATTGTAAATAATGTTCATATATCTCTAAACCACACATAACCTTGGCTGCTGCTGTGTTGAAAATGGCATTGGGTATTTTTTTGTATCAGTACCTAGTTTGAACTTTTACTGTTGTGAAAACCTCAGCCTTTTTCATTACGAAAACTGACTAGTGTGTCATCATTTAAATTCTTTATAAAGCTTGATAAAAAGATCAGCTTAAAAGTTTCTCGTACAGCATTATATTTACTTAAGATAACTAGTCTGAACCTTTTAGGTAAGACTTTGATGTTTACAAGAAGTCTTGCTACCTGTTACGGACCCAGTCATAAATGTTCCTAATGAAGACGGGAGAATCAGAGAACATTATTAGACTATTAAGTCTTGATGCACATATTAAGGACTTTAATAGATTTAGTAGATTTTAACAGGTGTTATTTTACTGAAAGAGAAATTATAATTCACTTACTGGAACAAAACATGTAAGAAAGGCTAAAGTAACTCCTAGTATTACATCATCTTACTCATTGTGTCAAATTGAGGAACAACCTCAAACTCTGCAAAAGTTGTGTGTGGCTCCCTTTGATTCACTTGTAAGTTTGCTAACCAGCCTAGAATTGTCTTTTGAAATAAGAAACAAGCTTACATGATCGTAATGAAAAATCTGCCTACTTGTGTCAAAGGAGACGGGGTGGGGTTTGAAACATGCTTTGAAGTTATAGCCTGAATGTGATTGAGAGGAAGGCACTATCTGTGGGCCGTAATTGTCTGAAACGACTATCAGAGGAGGCAGGCTGCTTTTGATTGTGATTCACTTTTCAGGCATTCAAGTGTAGCCAGTTGACCTCAATTAACAGCGTTAATGGGTAAAGCCTTACCCAGAGACATTTCTTTTTACTGTAAGAAAGATGTTTTTTTTTCCTCCTCTGGGATGTGTAAAGATGAATAAATTAGACTGTCAGTTGTTCTTTCAATTCAAATTAATGACATCTGGCATTAAACTGGCACATAAATGTTATTTATGTTAAAATATTAATGCTACAGCATAATATAAATGCATTAAAAATAATAATTTTACTGATAAAAACAGTTCTTAAAATAAGTTCTAAAAGTTTGAACAAAATGTGCAGACTGTTTATCTGTTTTTTTGGGGGGACCATTGAGGCTGGGGAAGCACAACCCAACTCACTAATGGACTAAATGCATGAGCTGTATGTTCACTTGACACATAAAGCACAAAGTGGGGGGCAGAATTGTTGAGGAAGTCCATAATTTGCTCTTGTGCTTTATCCATCCATCCATCCATCCATCCATCCATCCATCCATCCATCCATCCATCCATCCATCCATCCATCCATCCATCCATCCATCCATCCAT
>NW_015156370.1:0-1592 GCF_000732505.1 Cyprinodon variegatus
GTTTGGCATGAAGGAATAATAACTCACTTCTCATGTTGATGTTCATAGATTAGTTCATAGATTGAGGTTAAAAATCACATATTTTCAGTAAAATGTTCTCTCCTTTCCTTTTCCTCAGACACTAAGAATAGAATAAGAAAGTATCTGCTGCAGTTGCCTTATTTTGGGTAAAACACTGAAAAGAACTGATTTAATAAAAAAAATAATGTTTTAATTAGTGCTTCCCCTTAATTTGAGGAGGTAAATATAGGAATCTGCCAATGGAAGAAGTATTTGTATTCCTATAAGATGAGATAATTAAATATTTTGCACTTAAAATTAAATAATGGAGTTGTTTTTTTTTTCCTAATTTTAATAGGGCTGGGCGATATAGAAAAAAAGCTTATCGATAAAAACTAAGGCATATTGATCGATATCGATAATTATTGAAAAGATTTGAAACCATATTTTATGTGCAGCTCTACCTGGACTTTTTATAATATTGCTAAATGATTTAATTTTAATGAAGAACACAAACACAGACTTCCAATTAAATCTTTATTTAACCAACTTTTTTAACCATAACAGAATTGTTTTAAAGAAAAATAACTTAAGAGACCTGAGTTATGTTATTAAATACTGACAAAGAATAAACTAAAGTGACCAGAAAAGTGACCAAAATAAATATAACAAATAAATAAATAAATGTGCTCTGTGTTGTGATTTGAGAGGGCGGCGCTTGGTGACGGCGTGCCTGGGTCCGCGATTGTGATTTGATGGGAGGAAGTAGTGACTAGCATAAAGCTACATGATAGGCTACAATGAGAAGGAAGGAAAACTGCGTTTCTTTATCGACTCTCTTTTTTCTATTGCGCCACACGTCTATCGATCGATATATATCGTTATTGAATTATCGCCCAGCCCTTAATTTTAAAGATAAATAATGTCATCCCATTGCTCGATACAAGGATATATGCACCCAAACAAATTGACTTACTTATGTTGTGAAGATAAATATCAACACAATTAGTTATAAACATCTGCATTGCATACTTTTTGTGTCATTAGCATGCTAAAGCCACAGCTGTAGAGTACTTGCTTTTTAATTCGCACAAAAAAAAAACTTTTTTCGATCAACTTTACGTTAAACTTCAGTTTTTGAGGAATGGTAAATGGCATGTCCTTATATAGCACCTTTATTCAAGTCAGGAGACTTGACCAAAGCGCTTTACACTACATTCATTCACGCACACACTCACACACTGATGGTGGCAAGCTACATTGTAGCCACAGCTGCCCTGGGGCTCACTGACAGAAGCGGGGCTGCCGTACACTGGCGCCACCGGGCCCTCTGACCACCATCAGTAGACAATGCAGGTGAAGTGTCTTGCCCAAGGACAAAACGACACTGAAAGTCTGAGCTTGAACCGTCAACCCTTCGATTTCAGGGCAAACTCCTACATCCAACGCCACTGTCGCCCCATATGGGAGGCATATGACAAATAAAATGCAGATCCTTTGATTTGGATCTAATCATTTTCCTTTCTCTATAAAGTAGTTAACGATGTTTTTTCCTCCGTGTCAGGCTTGTGGAGCTGACGCCTCAGTACTTC
>NW_015156371.1:0-1591 GCF_000732505.1 Cyprinodon variegatus
TTTAAGAAAATACAGCACGTTAAAAATATTTTCTTACCTTTTTTTCCCACATTTTGTAAAGCAACAATAATAGAAATCTAAATAAGTCATATTTTCTTAAAATAAGTGCATTTTGTCTTGAATGGAGACGCTAAGTGAGATAGTTTGCCTTTGGAACAAGACTATTTAAATTTAAAATGAGAAAAAGCCACTGCATTGTCTTAATACAAGCCCATATTATCTAATTATTTTAACTCATTTTGCAAATCATCTTATTTACCTACTAAAATACGGTAAATACGCTTGATTTAAGAATTTTTTTTTACATATTTCTAGATTGCTTTTTGCGTTAACAAAAAAGTCTACATTGCAAAAATGATCTAGAAATAAGTACAACTGTCTTAAATCAAGTGTATTTACCCTTAATTTTAGTAGTTAAATGGCATGATTTGCCGATGGAATTAGTATTTTACTCTTAAAATAAGATAATTAGATAATATGCACTTTTAATAAGACATTGCGATTGGTTTTTTCTTATTTTAAATGTAAATAGTCTTGTTCCATTGGCAGTAAGTGCCTCACTTACCTCCTCAATTCAAGACAAAACACACTTATTTAAAAAAAAATTACTTATTGAGATTTAAACATTTGCAGTGTACTTCTAAAATCATGTGGAAGAAGAAATTGATTGAAGGAATTGATCTGTCAGGCTCCTGTTTTGCAGAGTCCTACTTTTCCAAGCCACTTATTGTTTAAGTTGAAGCTTCAAATGTTGGTCTTGGAGCAGTTCTAGCTCAGGAAGAAGCTGGTGAAAAATGTCCTTTTCTTAAGTAAAAAGCTGTTTGACCGGGAGAAAAAGTACTCCATAGTAGAAAAGGAAGGACTTGCGATAAAGTGGGCTTTGGACTCTTTAAAATATTATCTCCTGGGAAGGGAGTTTTCTTTGCAAAACCGATCATAGACCTCTGAAGTGGATGCACTCCAAGCAGCATCAGAATGCACGGATATTTCGTTGGTGCCTTGCCCTTCAGCCATACCGGTTCGCCATACAGCATTGTCCAGGTAAGAAAAACCTTATTGCTGACTACCTTTCTCGTTTGCCTGAGTTTTGTGAACCAGAGGGGGGGAGGAAGTGAGTAAATGTTAAGAAACAATAAGTAGCGATGTTATGAGATGAGCCAAGGCTTCGAGGCGTGTGTCGAGTAATGGAGGGGGCATTTCCCCGAAGCGCGTGTCGAGGCGTGATTCATTTAGAGGAGGGGCCAAAATTGATGACTGTAATACCACGTGACCACTTCAGGAAGTGGTTCAGAAAGCGTAAGAATTTTGAAAGGCATCTAAACAGCCTCAGTGTTCAGTAAAGATGTGGGTGTTTGGAGGAGAGTTGCTCTCAGCTGGATAAAGTTTGGATAGATTCTAAAAATAGATTGGTTGTTTTTCCAACCAATCTAGTTGCTTAAAGCTAATTTGGTTAGAATAAACAATGTAATGATCAAAATTTGAGCAAACCACCAGACAAAGCCTATCTACATAGGTGGCATCATCTGTAAGAGACAGGCTCCCACTCCAGAGGTTGAAGTTTCAAGACCTGCCTTTAACTTTTAAAAGTTGC
>NW_015156372.1:0-1591 GCF_000732505.1 Cyprinodon variegatus
AAGTAGGGAGCCTTATAGTCAAGAGTTTAAACTATTTTTGGGATTAAGAGCATTTCCTTTGGAAAGCTAATGAAGAACCGCTGGAGAGGAAAACATTACAGACTGAGGTAGAAGAAAAACAACTTCTGTTTTATCCCCATTAAACACAAACTGTGGTCCTGCAGTGTGGTGCCGATTAAAATGCACGCTTGTTATGGAGATGCACTGAATTGGATGGCTCCATTGTAAGGGAAGAGGGGCTATGTTTAGACTGGAGGAAAACTAAGGTCATAAGGAGCTTTGGGGTGAAAAAAAAGAAAGAAAAAAAACACCACCTCCTACCCTCCATCCCTTATTGCTTCACACTTTCCTGCAAACCCTGCCATTTCAGAGATTTATAAATAGTGTTAAGCCTGTTCTTGGCTCTCTTGTCGTTATGGGCCGCTCAGTTTGAGTGGCGGTTGTCACAGACAATTTCTATCATACTTTTATAGAAAACGGCTGCTCACTGAGGAGAAGAAAATTCTCTTTGAGGAGGCAAAGTCTCAGTTGGAAGAAAATTGGGAACAACAAACGCTGATCTTTTTTGGCAAGTAATTGTAAAAGCTATAAATATTCTAATTTCGCCACAGGTCTTCAAAGCTTTGGAGTAGCTTTTACTTTAACCAAATGATTTCTGTGTTAAGACAAAAAGAGGATTGTTTCCTTTTTCTTATTTGAAACTGAAAACAAATCAAATACAATCAGCGTTTTCAGCTAAATTATTAGTTTGTTTTTCTGTATTTGCTAACGATGCTTTATAATATCTATGAGGCAGAAAAATTTGTGCCACATTAAGGAAACTAAGCTTAAACATGTCATCTCTGTCACATCTTTAATCCTGACAAAAACAGGAAGATATAAAATAAGACACTAAAACATTTGTTTAAGCTAAATAAACAAGGTCACACCAACTAAGTCCTGCCAGTGTTAAGAGCCAGCTAATAAAAGTAAGTCTTGATCCATGTTTTAAAATTTGGCAGTGAAGGAGCCTCCCTAATGTGCAGCAGGAGGCTATTCCTTAAACAAGGAGCAGTGATAGAGAAGTCCATCAGCCTGCTGAGCCTCCTCTGAAAGCTCCGTACCTGCAGGAGCTGCTGTTCTGCTGACCTGAGGGACCGAGGGGCAAGTAGGAGTGAAGGAGCTCAGAGAAGTAAGATGAGGCAAGGTCATTAAAGCACTTAAAAACAAAGATAAGACGTGTGCTGTGGTCATACTTTGGAGTTCTAGTTAAAATACAAACAGCTGCTTTTTCCACCAACAACAGTAATCCAATATAGGTTAAATAAAAGCAGGGATAACTGTTTCTAAGGGTTTCCTTAAAAGAAAATATTTAAGTTTTGCCAATTGTCTTAACTGATAAGAGCAAGATTTGATGACTGCTCCAATTTGCTTTCGCCAATTAAAATCTGTTGGGATCTGGAGGTCTGTCCACTTTCTCCACCAGAGGGCGTACGAGATCTCCGGAGCTGATTGCACCACCTGTCGCTCATCTGCTCATCAGGAGATCCGTATTTAAGGAGACGGAGGACTTCTCTCCAGTGCCAGAGTGTTTGCCAGTAACGGTTAGCAA
>NW_015156373.1:0-1591 GCF_000732505.1 Cyprinodon variegatus
AAAGCTGTGAAATGTTGCGGCAACGCAGCACCATCTGCTGGACAGTTTTTTTTGTACAGCTTTCAGACACTAAATGAGCAGCAGCTTAGCAGTGAAATTAACATTTCTATTTCATAAAGTGCAGCAGCGATCAAAGGTAATCCTATGTGCTCGTACCCATTTTCACTTACTGTTAGTCAGTCTGACATTGTGGAAAAATAGCAAATCTTCTTTTGGAAACTAAGCTTGTATGAGTGATGCAAACAGGAACTTTTAAACAGTGTGCACGAGGAGAAATGAGCTTGTGCATGCTCAAACGCGTTTAATAGGCGTTCCCTCTTGGGATCGGGTACAGCGTTGTGCATGTGCATTTTTTTTTTTAAGGTGGCCTTTAAACTGTGACAAGAGGCCAGGAAGAGGGCAACCAAAGTCTTTATAGAGACCACACAGAGTCAGGAGGAGCTTAAATAGATGAGCATCTACAAAGCTTCTTGCTGGGGAACCGTATTGAAGAGTGGCATCCAGGTGAGTTTTTATTTTATTTTATTAGGTGAGACCCAGATTGGGCTCTGGAGACACACTAAGGTTTAGTGTAAGGAAAAGAAAAGTAGAAATAGAAGTAGGAAGGGTCTGTGATCCTCTTGACAGAGAGGGGGCTGTATGGAGGGAAATCTATTCCATTATTTTAGCAAAAATTAATAATCTAAATGGATATTTAAAAAACTTCTTCATCGAAAAGAGTGCGAGAGTAACATTACTGTTTTCTCAGATTTTCATTTAAAAAAATTCTAATTTAACTTTTTCAAACTTTAATAAATCTTTTTTTTTTTTTTTTTTACAGATTTTACATTTTAAAATTCTATTTAAATTTGTATTTTACAGACTGAGTTTGAAGAACTGCATTCTTTTCCAATAATGTTTCACAGATCAAATTCTCCTCACCTCAAGCCCAGTTAAAATGTTGCTGCTAACCAGCAGACCAATAGGAAATACACCTCTGCTCACTTCCCAGAAGGGAAGAGAATGTGATCTGTTGGAGAAAACTATTACCGTATTCTAAAAAAATGTTGGATGAAGAAGTTCTTAAAAGTTGAATTTCTGGATTCTTTTTTTTTTTTTTTCTTTAAATTTCCATTTTTGAAAATGCGTTCTTTGCTTGCAACAATAACGATACAACATTCACTCCATAGTGTGTAAATCACAGCTAGCTGGGGTGATAATAAAAGTGATTTTATGCTTTTTTTTTTTCTGAGATGGCTGCTAGAATAAAAGCTGAGTTTATTTTAAGGTTTTCTACATGTCCTAATCATTGTTGGTAATGAGTTTTGTGGAACCATATTTTTCCTTGGCCTATTTGTAAGATGTAAAACATAAAATGTTGTGAGTGTGCCTGCCTGAATAGGAGCGAGATCAGAGCGATCTTGTACCAGCCTCTATGCTGTAATCATTAATGTTTAAGGTAGGGGGGGGAAAGAAAGCGGATGTCTCCCTACTCTAGACCAGGGTGAAGGGAAGGTCATGAGGGATAAGAATGAGTTCAAACTGCTTCCTTCATGAACGGGAGACCTGTTCTGAGCGTTTATCTGGCTAAAATTGATGTCCTTGATGATTT
>NW_015156374.1:0-1590 GCF_000732505.1 Cyprinodon variegatus
CAGTTAGTCACAGTCAGAGAAACAGGACTACACTGGAAAACAGGCCAAGCTCCAACATCTAGAAACAAAGGTGTTGATGGCAGCAGCATGTTATCACCACTCTTTCCTCCAATTCACCAAAAAGGGTCTTTCTAACAATCAGATTTTGCTAAGTGTTTCTTTCTTTCTTTTTTACATATTTTGTAAGAGCCTAGCAAACAATGGTAAAGAAAACATAGCTGACTGCTAATGTTACTAACTCTACATCCAGATTAACCTTTGGGTATCAACAGTGGTCCTAATCTGCTCTATTTAAATATTTTCACCGTAAAATGACTAAGCAGGAGTTTTAGAACAATTTAAGAAGAATTAATAGCACGCTATGAGTCATTTAGGTTGTGCCGTGTTTGGCATAGGAAACCTGGATGAAGTGGAGAAATCTGTGACCTGCCACCTCGTTTAGCATGAATGATTAACCTTAAAACAGGATGTTTGGTCAAAACCTTCCATAAACATATTAACTAAACTTTGAAAAACCTGCAGATGAGTTGAAGCAATAAAACATTGAAAGCCATGATATACAGTAAGGTTTTAAAAGACTTCATGTTTTAAACTTATATAATCATCATCCACGAACTTTTCCTGCTGCTTAAAAATTCAGCTTCATGCCTTCAGTTTTTTATCCCTGAATAAAAAAAGTCTTTGGTGTTTTAGGACTTTCTGTTCTTAATCCTTTTATTATGACAATAATCTGACCTAATGTCTGCCGTCGTTTGTTAAAGCGCTGATGTGATGTGAGATGATAGAGAATCTGTTCTGGCTGTTGTTTAAAGGAATTGGCATTCTCTTCACACATTTAGATTCTGACTTCCTGCCAAGCATCTGTGCTCAGTGCTGCTGCTGTCAAAAAATAGACCTGTCATGAACAGAGTGAAGAGCTGCTACTGGGAGGCATCTGGAGCGCTTCTCAAACGCTACGTGGCACATTTAATGCTATCACAGGTATCGTCTTGAATGGCAAAGATCAGCTCAGAGGGAGTAGAGGTTCCGCCGTCTGTCTCAGAATCTCAACAATCCTCAATACATCATACTTTAGCAGTTTTCACAACACTTTCTTCTGTTAAGAATCTATTTCTATGCCCATGCAGACACTTCCGCTTCAATCCCAGTAGTCCCAGTTAATCAAGCGTATTCTGTACATAACACTGGCCTTCTGTATGGCGACGAACGTGTGGCGAAATCAACATCACAGCATCTCATGCAGGAGTAATCTTAACTAATTGCTCTGACAAGATGTCAAACGTCGAACAATTAGATGCGTTAAATGGGCCAGTAATGACTGCTGAACAAGTTGGCCATATGGATGGGGCCCACAGAGATCCCACTGTTGGCAAGGGGCCCAACGGTCTGGTATCAAAGAGAGAGGATAGATGAGAGAGCAGGTGAATGAGAACGTCAGGGAAACTGCTGGAAGAGGCCGATTTGATCCCTCTTGGTTGGAATAAAGAAGAATGTTGGACAATGGAAGTGTTTGATGTGTCCTTTATGTCCAGATGGGAGGACAAAGAACCAGACAGATGTGGAAACAAGCCTGATGAAGAGACAGAGGAT
>NW_015156375.1:0-1589 GCF_000732505.1 Cyprinodon variegatus
CAGACAAGATAGAGGAGAGCAGGAGGCGGGGTTACCAATCTACTTGCTCTGGAGAGCAGAGTTCGCTGCTTTTAGATGTTGCCAAAGTCTCCAGTAGCAGAAAAAAGTTGATAGATTTACCAATAGGTGCTTCTTTTTAGTGCTAGAGGGGTCTTAAAAGTGGCTAAATATAGCGACTAAAGCGCTAAGTTGGCAACACTGCTCTTTGCATCGTTTGTTTTCAAATTTTGCTGCTGTCTGTTTGGACCTTTCTGAGCATGTGCAGCAAATGGACTGATCCAATATGGTGGACACTGAAGGGGGCACACTTAATATTATAAACTTTCTGATGGTATTTTAGTGAAATAATTTTTCATCAAAAACATAATTAGTGTGCAAAAACAAGGAATAGCTTGGGGCCGTAAGCAACTGCCTAGTATTGCCTGATGGTAAATCCCCCCCTGTGCGAAGGTTCTCTCCGGGTACTCCGGCTTCCTCACAGAAAACATGACTGTTAGGTTAATTGGCTTTTCTAAATTGTCCTTAGTTGTAAGTATGTGTGTGCCTGGCCGTGCGTCTCTATGTGTCTCTGTGATGCCCTGCGACATACTAGCGACCCGTCCAGGGTGTACCCCGCCTCTCGACCCTAGTCTGTCGTCGATAGGCTGGGACCCTGACAAGGACTAAGAGGGAGAAGAAGGATGGATGGATGGATGGACATGAAAATCATTCTAAAAAATAAAGTCTAGATATCCTTAAGCCAGCTGTTAAAAATGATCAAAGAACGTTAACTCAAGTTACTACTTTTTTTGTTGTTGCTTTTTTATCAAATGTAGCCGTTAAGTCAATTTCTCTCCAGCTGTCAAAGGGCGAGAGGCGGGTTCCACCCTGGACAGGTCGCCACTCCATCGCATTACATTAAAGATCCCGATGGGGTTTAGTAACCTGACTCCGCCAGATGGATTTGCTCCACATATCCATCTGGAAACCTTCCGTTTAAGTAATTTTGGGAAGGGGCGAAAATACTGGTTAGCTGATTGGCCTATGTTGGTGATAGACGGGCCAAACGTACTAACAGCCAGGCTACTCTTGCCAAACCAGTCGGGAGAAGAGCAAAAACATCTTTTCCTCTGAGAAAAGCCTCCAGAGCAGTGTTTTGCTCTTCTTTCAGTGAAGAAATACTCTGTAAGTCCGATAAAACTTGCTCGATAGCCACGCTAACGCTAGTTTCATCGGCTGAAGCCGCCATGTTCTTTAGACCTCAAAGCCAACGCTGATGGGACGTTCGTTTGGTGAACGGCTCAAAATTTTCTTTAACGGAGAGTCTCCAGACTGATCTGCGAGTGAAACCTTGAAATCTCGCGAGATCAGGATGGTCTCACGAGGCTATCCTGCATTAGCCCACACAGAATTGGGGCCATTAAGGCATGACATAAAGACTTCTGTCAGACAGGTAACCCAGATTAGAATGTTCCTAAAATGGCATTTTCTTCTACAAATGGTTTTATTTGAATTAGAAATATTTTTTTGTAAAACTGGATAGTCAAAAATACAAAATAGGCCAAATGTTTGACAAAATCAAAGGATTAAGGAGTGGATTTTTGAGAAAA
>NW_015156376.1:0-1588 GCF_000732505.1 Cyprinodon variegatus
AAGTTCGAGGATAAGCAGCAGTATTTAGACTAATCCTCGTTTTTCCCTCAAATTCACTATTATACATTTTTTTAAGCTACAGCAAAAAAAAAAAAAAAAAAAAAGACACAAAGAGGTGTAAGAATTTCAAACGGCTGGTTTAATTTTTATTTTCAGATGAATCAGGAAAGTTAAAAGTGGAAAAACATGAGAAACCACAAAGCTTTGACAACATTAGAAAGAGGCGAGTGGTTTCAGACGAAATGGAATAAAATCTATAGAGCAGCTCCTATTCCACAGGTAAATGATAGTTAAAAAAGAGCTCAATTAAAAAGAGAAAAGGTACATTAAAACATTTACATTATGTATCCATAAATAGTTTTCTCAATATTATTTTTAGTCTTTATATAAATACCCTAAGGTGGAAGATTTTTCATTTATTACCATAATCCTGCTGAGTATGAAGACCTAACTCTTTGCAAATCCTGTTTTGTAAATAAGTAAACATGATTAATATAGAGGTTAAATTCTAGTGCTGTTAAGGTCTATCTCAAAGTGAGCGCATTTGTTTTGAACTGTTGTTAATAGATGAATAATCAATGTTACCAGAATCAGTGACTCCAACACATGACCAAATGAGGACTTACAGTATTCACATAAATAGGAAAGACCTGATAAATATTTAAAAAATGAGGCACTATTAATAGTCCTTGGACATCTTGTCTCTTTTTGCCACAGGTTTCAATGCATTTCATTGGGATTTCTGTTATAGACCAACACAAATGAATGCATAACGACCAAGTGAATGATCCATTCACCCCGCACACATTTCCAATTTCCTTTTGATTTGGGTCTGGACTTTGACTAGGCCATTTTAACAGTTGTATATGAACTATTGTAGATCAAGCTTATGGATATCTGTCTGATAGAATTTGAGGCTCTACCTTAGTTTCAAATCTTTTACAGAAGTTTTTTTTTGTTTTGTTTTTTGTTCCAAGACTATTCTGTAATCGGTTCATTCCATCTTGCACCAGGTCTGACCTGATTCCCTGTCCTTACTGAGGAAAAGCATCCACACAGCACAATGCTGCCACCACTATGTGTCACTATAGGGGATGATGTGTTCAGGGGGATGTGCAACATGAAGGGTTTCCCCCTCACATACCATTTTGCATGCAGGCTGGAGAGTCTAGCTATTAACCTATCTGATGATCTTTAGAGCTCTACTTTTCTATGCAGGCCAGATTTGCAGTGCACTGCATTACTAATAATAAAAGCATTAGGTAGTTACAGCCTTCTCAGACTACAGGCTTCCTTCTATAACCACTGGCTACCACTACCTCTAAAGGGGGTTGTCAGAAGTGGGATTCTAACCCGTTACTTCATTAGGAGGCCAGAAGTCCAGGTTCTCTGGAAGGATTTGTTTTTTTTGAGTCTGTTGCCTTAGATAGCTTGGGAATCCTGCTATAGTTATACTGATAATAAAATCTTCCACCTGAATCCTTTTTCTCTGCAGCTCCCCCATATTTCCTAAATAACTCTATGTTGCTTTTCTGATCAATTCTCCCCTTGTCCATATAGTTTATATGGATGGCCACATCCTCTTAGA
>NW_015156377.1:0-1587 GCF_000732505.1 Cyprinodon variegatus
TTTCATTTCTGCTCATCTACAACTTTGGGCTTTTCTTTTTTCCGTGTCTCTGTTCTGCAGAAAGTCTGTGGAGGTTCTGTTTAGAAGCTCCGTCTAGTCAGCTGGAAGCTGGACGGAAATATGTTCCCAAAAAACTGTTAAAGTTTTTATCAGGGAAGCCAGAGGAGGGGAAACTATGGAGTGAATTCTGTTCCATTATTAGTGAAAGCAAAGAACACGTAAATGTTAATTTTTTAACAGTGTCCTGTCTGGCAATGAGGCAATAAGAATAATTGAGTTGATACCAAAAAAAAAAAAAAAAACCCAACAGATTTTACTTTCACAAGTGCAGCAGTAGGGCTATTGCCATAGTGTTCTGCTTGATTTATGCATAAAAGTTGCTTTATTATAATTATGCAGGGAATATATCACTGGAAAAACAATCTAGAAATAAGTAAAAATGTCATATATTCAGTGTATTTACCCGTATTTTGAGTAGATAAATGAGATTATTTGCCAATGGAAAGAGTATTTTTACTCTTAAAATAAGATAATTAGATAAAATGCACTTAAAATAAGACAGTTCAACTGCATTTTCTTATCTTAAATATAAATTATCCTGTTCCATTGGCAAAATGTCTCTTTTACCTTCTCAATTCAAGATCAAATGCACTTGTTTTAAAGAAAAATGACTTATCCAGATTTTGATTTTTTTCCAGTTTACAGATTATATGGACACTGCAATGTAAGTAGAACAGGAAAGGAAAAACAGGAAAAAAGGAGAAAAGATGAAAGAAAGAGGAGATAAAATGATAAATCAATCAATCTAGTCTAGCTAGTTAGTGTGTTTCACTTTCTATTTTCACGTTTTTTTTACTTTATTTTTTATTTTGTTGTTACAGATTTTATATTTCGAAATACAATTTCTTCAAATACATTTTTTATTTCTGTTTTTTTTTTTCCAGATGTAATTATAAGAAAATAAAAGGTATTGTGGAGGATTTTTGCGAATTTTTCAAAAGACCCACCCTCTTCACTTGTGTGGTTGCGTGCAGGGGCCCATTTCTGCTTGTTTGTTTTTCGCATAGCTCATACAAGCTAACTGTGTCTGAACGTCTGCCCTAAATCGCTCAATTATTAGGTAGAGCGGGGACTATATAGTGGACTTTAGAATCAGGTAGCGACAGCCTATGGCGACATTTGGCCACTGTGACATCAAATCCCATAATGCCTTGCAAGAAGAGTTCTCCACGCAAAGCATTCTAAGATATATATCCCCCTCTTCTGAGGCCTCTCTTTTCTTCTTATACACTTCGTAGACAAATGTTCTCTTATGACCCTCTGCCATTTTCAGAGAGTGAGAAAGGTGAGCTCAATGACTCTGAAACCATAGCTCACCACAGATATATGCCTGAAAATGCGCATGCGCAGGAAAATTTAACGGTGTGAGCAGGTAGGACGGCCTTAACGTAAACATATCACCAGAATGATTGACAATTAGGAGGACCACTTATTTACAGGTGCTGGTCATAAAATTAGAATATCATGAAAAAGTAGATTGATTTCAGTAATTCCATTTAAAAAGTGAAACTTGTATATTATATTCAT
>NW_015156378.1:0-1587 GCF_000732505.1 Cyprinodon variegatus
TGCCATCAACACCTTTGTTTCTAGATGTTGGAGCTTGGCCTGTTTTCCAGTGTAGTCCTGTTTCTCTGACTGTGACTAACTGGATGTGCTCTCTTGTTGGTGGTTTCTTCCAATGTAGTCCCACCTCTAGATATCAAACATGTGGTCATCTGAAAACTCTTTGGAGCATGTTTTCTTTCAACTGGTTTGGGTCCCACCTCCAAGATCGCTGGGCCTCCTGAGGAGCATGTGACCGGGGGGTCATGGGGGCAACACTGTTCAATTCATGACGTTATATGGGGGTCATTTAGGGGGTTTAAGGTGCAAATCTAAACATTGTGTTCAACCACAACTGTGAAATTGTGCAGTAATGTGGCATTCCAATCACTGCTGATGGTCCTGCTGTTCATGCAGCGCTTTAAACTAGCTTTGCATCAAATACCAACAGAGAGACAGTGAGCCCATGAAGAAGATTACTGTGGATCCCACTGGTAGATGGGACTCCTCCTCTGGTCTCATGGTACATTGGTTTTGTTGTGCAGAGGTTAATGATGTAGAAATTGGGGTGATAAGTTGGGGGAATGGAGCAATCTGTAGCTTGAATAAACTAGCTTTAGCCACCTGTTACCTGAGCTCTGCCCGCCTTCTGCTCCGTCTGTCTGTGCAGGATAAACCTGACCTGGCTAACTTCCTGCTGCAGCAGCAGCTGGAGGTTAAATGGATCCGTCCATGCGCCTCTCTTATCATAAATGTCTAGCATTCGGTTTGGGTTTACCTGAAATGCAGTTCCCTGACCCTGGCACAGGTTGACAGAGGCATCTGGTTCCACTAATAAACTGCTGACCTACATTTAGGCCCATTTCCCTTTTTTTCCTTCTGGTGCTGCTTCAGTTGTTCAGGTGTTCGTTTAAATTGACACAAGCAACAAAATAGAGGGAGATTTATTCAACAAACTCGTACAGATTCTAACTTAAAAGCAAATTCTTGTTCCGATTTGACATTAATCCCAAAAGACTCGTCATAAATCATTGATACTGACTAAAGCTGTGAGGTTCCTGGCTTTTCCTGAACAAATGTCTGCTCAGATATAGGAGATTGACCAAATAACCACAAAGCTTTGTCTTATTAATACTTCCACTACTGAAGATTCATCATAGAATTTTTTTATTTTAAAGAAATCATCTTTTAACATTTAAAAAAGGCAAAATCAAAATGTACTGCATGCATGTTTTTGAAGGTAACTTGGTTGTAGAAATGTTTTTTCTCCTTTTCTGGGCTCGATGACAATGAAGGTATTCTTTCATCTAAATAGAGAAGAAGGAGCCAAGAATTATGAGGAAAAGATAAAACAATTTGAATTTCCTCCCCCAGTCATGAAGAAGCTCCCCTGCCTTGTTAGATGTTATCTGTTCTGGTCAGCTGATGACATCATCTGTTCCTGTTTGGCTGTGACTCCATCCTGGAGAGAAATATCAGCTGTGCTGCTGCCATCAACACCTTTGCTTCTAGATGCTGGAGCTTGGCCTGTTTTCCAGTGTTTAGTCCTGTTTCTCTCCTATAGCTATGGGCTCAACTTTTACTGGGACTAACTGGATGTTCTCTTTTTCG
>NW_015156379.1:0-1587 GCF_000732505.1 Cyprinodon variegatus
ATATAAAAAGTAAAATGTACAAGGTAGTGCAAATAGAGCAGTGTGCAATACAGCAGTGTGAATGGCATGGGCAGGTTATGGAGTCTGACATATAGTGAATGCATGAGCTAAATGATTAAAGGAATGTATTTTAGCTAGCCTGCATTTGTGCAACTTAATCTACCGCACTGTTGTTGTGGGATACATCTAAAATATCCTTAAACACGTTGGCAGTAGGAAGTGAGTTTCCTAAACATGTATCCAACCATATAAAAGCTGCGAAGCAATGCGACCTTACCCCAAGTAGGTCTGACGTTCTCTTAAGTGCTCCTTTGTCCACACAGATGGAATGGCTTTCCATGACTGAAATGCAACACATGTTTTCTAACATTTGAAAGTTGAAAGAGTCAGTATTCTATCATTGTGTTCTTATTTTTTCTGGAAAGGAAGTTAAAAAATAACGAATAATAATAATTATAAGAAGAAAGAATAAGAGTTATTCAATACAATTTAAAATGTTTCGTAATGCTGTAACTCATAGGAGTTTTCACAATTGGTTGTTGTAGATGCTGACAGTAGTTAGATAGTAAGGTTAAAACAATAATATAACAAGGTTGGGATTTATTTTTATTCTTAAATATATCTAACTGACCTAATAGCAGAATTTCATAAGAAATGTCCTAAATGTCATTTTACTGAAAAAAGCTGTTTACCTCCAAGAATGGTGATCATTTTCACCTCCATTTCTGAGTAAAGTTCCCACAAGCCTTGGCTCTGAAAATGTCAACAGGCAAGTTATTTTTCTGTTCTATCACATTTAGTTAATTACGAGTGTTTACAACCAACCTGAAGTTTAGAGCATAATGTTAGATTAAGCTCAAAAAGCCAACAGAGACTTGAGATGATCTGAGAAACCTAAACAAAAGATAGCAGGCAGGTGAATGAGGGAGCAGAGAAAAGAAACATTCTAAGTTTGTCTAGTTTTCTATATTTGATTATTTTTATGACGAAGTAGATATGGTCTAAATGTCAGTATGAAGGTATATAGAGGTTTTAAAAGTTGCTGTTTTCAGGATCACCACTCATTATTCTTAACAAAGTAACACTTGTTTAAAATTGACCAAGGAGCTAAAAGATATTTTAATCTGCACAGTTAATTTTATAAACATTAAGCTTTTGCGCTACAGCATAAGGTTATTTGTAATTCTGATGTATCCATCTTTTTCATCTGGGTCTTTGTTCTGGGGCTCCTTAGATGAAATATGTTAGTTAGGATGAAAGATGTCAGAGGGCTGAAGGAGTCAACTACTTCCTCTCTGTCCAAAGTCGGGGACTTTATCTTGGTGTCTTCTTAAGGGATGATGACACTCACACACTGCAGATGAAACCCAATCTGCTTTACTACATCTATGGTCAAGAAATATGGATCAGGACTGAAATCTTGGTTAAAGGTGGTTGGCTCCCTTCATAGGAAATAAAAAACCAGCTCTATGGGAATGTGTTGCTATGAAAGAGTTGGAGATGGATGGATGGATGGATGGATGGATGGATGGATGGATGGATGGATGGATGGATGGATGGATGGATGGATGGATGGATGGATGGATG
>NW_015156380.1:0-1586 GCF_000732505.1 Cyprinodon variegatus
AAACTCCTCAGAATGTTATTTATTAATAGACTTTATTCCAAGCCATTAGTTGGTTGTTTTCATCGTTCAGACAGTATTAAGAGCCATTGTAGGGTCCAAAGAGCTGCATGCCAGAGCTGGAAAGCTTGTTAGAATCAGATGCATCACTGAATTAAACACGGTGGTGTTGGCATCATGCTGTGGGGACGTCTCACTGCTACTCCTGCTGCTGCAATTTCCCCCTAGAATCAGCAGTGATGTGGTTAAAACCCGACCAGAAGCAGGAATTCCAGCAGAACATTGGTCCAAACCCACATTAACTGGTTCTGGAACAGAAACAAAAGCAGTTTAATGATTATTAATGAAGGGAGCCAAGAAAACTGAATGGAAAACATTGAGACTGTTTTTCTTCCTTTTTATACAGATGATTATCCTAAATCTGGTTTGTCTGCAGGTAAGATGCTCAATTTATTCAAATTTCATTCATAGATTATAACCACACTTAGTGTCTAAAATGAAAGGTGGATAAAATGGTTAAAAAGTAGCTGGAAACGTTGCAGTTTTGTGGTCAGAGCGACTTACAGATGGGAAGCCTTTGATGCATCAGCTGACTGTTGTTTTCTCATTATGAGGGAATTAAAACCTTCCCAGCAATAATCCCTCTGTGTTCCTGTTTCTCTCTCTGTCAGTTGGAGGATCTTCAACAGAAGCTGGAGCTGTGAAAGCAGAAGGTAAGAAGTGGAAGAAAATCACTGGAAGTTACAGAAAGCATCACTCTGTTCACCGGAGAAATTAGAGACACAACAACGACAAATACAGTGAGAGGAAACTGTCATCAGACTGCTCTCTATATTGAATAAAACATTAAAGGCTTTTTCTTTCATTACAGCAGATGGAATCTGTTCTGATTTCTCCCCAGAGGAGCACTTTGTGGACAAACACAGAAAAGAGCTGATCCAGAGAGTGAGCAACATCAAACCCATTTTAGATGGACTTTTCCAGGAGAAAGTTCTCCTGGATGAGGCCTACGACAGAATAAGATCTCTAGCCACCTCCCAGGATCAGATGAGGGAGATATTCCTCTGCATGAAAGCTGGAGATGCCTGCAAAAATATCTTCCTCTCCATTCTTCAAGAGAATGAAAGATTCCTCATATCTGAGCTAAAGGGTTAACGAGTCGACCAGAGCGACCCAGACTAGTTAGTGATGGTTACCTGCATTTGGACTGACCTCTTTTAAAGCTATTCTGGAGGATTTTTTTCACCCTCTATACAAATAAATACATTTCTTTAAATAAATCAAAATTAGGCTTAAAATTAATAAAATAAGGACAAAAACATTTAATGAAGAGGAAGCATCAATTTTCTTCTATAGGATATTAATATATTATTTTATTTAAAACATTAACAGTTTAAGTTATTGACAAGAAATATTGATCTAAAAACCTATTTCTGATTCTTTAATGTTATTTTGTTGTGAAAATTCTATTAAATTTTTTTTTAAATATTCTTTAAACTCCTCAGAATGTTATTTATTAATAGACTTTATTCCAAGCCATTAGTTGGTTGTTTTCATCGTTCAGACAGTATTAAGAGCCATTGTAGGGT
>NW_015156381.1:0-1586 GCF_000732505.1 Cyprinodon variegatus
TCCATTCTTTAGCAGCAATTAGCGTTGTCTTTACTCAGCAGTAAACACACAATATGATTAGCATCATCAAAAGACATATTGTTTGTTCCGTCCCTAATCATGCCAGACCTGCAAATATTTTTTCATGTCGCTGATGAAGGTTCTCAGTCATCCAGGTCATAGGCATTCCGTAAAAATTCAAAAAAATATCCACTGGACTTGGTTTTCAAGATTTGAATCTTGAAAATCTTGAAAACCAAGTCCAGTGGATATTTTTTGAATTTTTACGGAATTTTTCCATGTCCATTTGGAAAGCTTGGGTTTCATCCAGTTTTGCAGCTCTGCAGTCAGGGGCTCTTTCTCTCAGTCTCACAGCAGGGGTCCCCTCAGGCTCAGACCCAGGGCATGGTCCTCTTCCAGTTTGGCTCTGTAAGTTCTGAAACTCAAGAGAAACGTGTTGCAAAAGGTCGGTTTGCAGCAGTTTGCTTCTGTAAGGTTCTGACTTATCCTTGATGGTTCTGGAGATCTGGTTCCCTTGGGGCCCGCATCTCCATAGCGGCGGACCCCATCTCCCTGGGCAAGGGAGAGGAGGCAAGGAAAGCAGGAGCCCAAGAGTGAGGAGGCAGAAGAGGCTGGAGCAGAAGAGAGAGAATTCTGTGTGATCTGTGGTTTTCTCTGTCCTCACAGGGAGGGGGGTAGGTTTTCACACCTCTGCTGGTTTCCATGTGACTTGCCTGAGGCTGCTTTTGCTGTAATTCACCAAAGCTGCATTTTCTCCTCTGGTCATCCTATCAGAATGAAATATGGACACTGGTTTCCAACGTCCAAAAAGTATGATCATGGAATATGGCACAACAAAGTGATCAATTGTAGTGCACAGACAACAAAAAAACGCGAAAAAAATCAAAATAATAGTGAAAGCTGCAGAAAAATATCTGGAAGTGAAAGATTTAAACTGGGAAATGGTTGAAAGCATGTTGGGAAAACCGATTGGACCAATCAGAAACTGGCAGATTGACAATGACTTAATGATAAATTAAAATTATTAGGGCAAACGTGATTAAGTATTTATTATTATTTTTTTGTTTGTTTCTGGGGTGAATCGTTTCCTAATTCTTTGCTTTACTCAATATCAGTTGGTGGCTGTAATGCACTTCTCACAAGTTTGCCAACCGCCATAAAACCTCACAAGTAGAAGAAGATTTTTTTTTTTTTTACAAAAAAATTATTAAACAATGATTTATCAACAAACAGTTAAAAAAAACTCTGGTCGACGCCCGAGAAATCTGGCCCGGCAACCCGCACCAGATGCTGCAGGGTCGCCACTCCCGACCTCGACAGCGTCTCGGGAAGGCCCGGCACGGAGCTGTCGTGGACGTCCAGCCTCGCTCCACACACCAGCGGTTCTTCTAAAAGCCAAGGCAGAGAGTTATGCGTTTTGGACCTGTGCAATTTTAAAAAAGCACATGATTTAAAAACACTTTGATAAAATTGAGGCAACCCTCTTACCTTTAAGAGACTTAAGTCTGTTAAAAACAGAGCAGCATCCAGCCCCAGAGTGTTTACACGTCTGAGAATGCAGCTGGCCACGTCTCTCCACACGGGGT
>NW_015156382.1:0-1586 GCF_000732505.1 Cyprinodon variegatus
CCGTAGTAGGGACTGGTCTGACATCATACATACCTAGTTACCGTAGCAGGGACTGGTCTGACATCATACATACTTTGTTCTTGTAGTAGGGACTGGTCTGACATCATACATACTTAGTTCCTGTAGTAGGGACAGGGAATGGATTATGCACTATAAGTAATCAAACAGCTCACCGGCTCTTATTTTCTGTTTCATACAACAGTTAATAAACCTAAGCTCAAGATTTGCTAGTTTGGTATTCACATCTTAAGTCGTTTAAGACTTTGTTACACTTAAGAATTTGTTGTTTGGTGTTTTAGGTGGTTTTAATTTAACCTGACAACAGCCAGATGCATGTCTCGCTCGGAGCGAGACATGCATCTGGCTGTTGTCAGGTTAGTTTTAATTATCTCTTACTGTTTATCTACTTTTTGTAGATCCCTTTGTATTCCCTGACCACAAAATAGGCTTAAACTAAAAGGTAACCAGACTTTCATTCAGTTTTATTATAAAAATGATTCAACAACCATCCAGGAGTGGTTGTCATTCTGTCAGCTCACACCACAACAATCAGTAGTTGGAGCCCTGATGTATTTAAGCAGCATGGAGGTCCATCCTTTTAAGCACATTCCAAGTCAAATCAAACAACAACCCCTCGTTATTCTATATTGTTTAATTCTGTGATTGTGGGATTTGTGATTGACCTTTTGAATCTTGATTAGTGAGCTTTTGTAATTTCTATGGAAAGAATTCCATGAATGAATTGTAAATGGTTGGAAGCTGAATTTTCCAATTTAGGCCTGTTTTGTGGTTTCCATGGCCCTGATGTTTGAATATTTACATAGGCACACCTTGAAAATTAATACATAAGAAATAGTCAAATCTAGGAAGAACAGCATAATTAGGGACTGTGCTGCTTGAGTCTCACAGCTGATTGGCTTCTCCTTTGTATCCATACAAACCTGCTGGAAAAAAACTTAGGAGTACCCACAGAGTGAGAGGGATAGCTGCAGAGAGGAACTGCTTTTATTCCCCTCAAAACAAATAGTGGAAAAGTTTAATGTTGCAAGATGTTCTGGAGCTCTTAAAAATAATTACAGTAGAAATAGTACATATATTTACTAGTTCCGTTACATAACTTACATTGCATAAACATTGACATTGTTTTGTTGAGTATTATGAACATTACAAATAAAAGCAGTAATAAAAAATGTATATTGATGCAGTCCAACATCATCTGTTCGTTTGTTTTGTGTGTATCTTTAAATGTGTATAGGCTATGAAATCATATTCAGTTATATCAATGTAAAGTTCAATGTAAAACAAATTTAGTGACACTATATAATAGTGCTCCGGACCTGGAAGTGGCTCTTTTGACCTCTCACAACAGCCGTGACACTAAAGAACAATAATAATAATAATGATAATAGAAATAACTTAAGTTATGGTAGTATTTGTTTTGATGGAATGAATGCTTTGGATTTCCATAACAGAATGACTGTTAAAATGGCAGTAACAAACAAAAACAAAAAAATAGTCTATTTCCTTCCTTGGGCTGTAAGTAATGTGCTATTTTTAAGCAGATACGTAGTACATACGTGCGGCTG
>NW_015156383.1:0-1585 GCF_000732505.1 Cyprinodon variegatus
AAATGAATGAATGCTTATGGCTTTCCAGAGGGAGGCTCCAGATTTAAGAAAGAGGGGGAAAAAACTAGAATATCTAGAAAAAAAATATGTAAAGAAAGCATATTATGATTAAAAAAATGAGAGAGTATGATTATGAGTTAAAAAAAAGAGACTAAAAAAAAAGCTTGAAAACTACAGATGGAGTGTTTATAACTTTTGGAAATTTAAATGAAGTGTAGGGAGAGATATAACTGAGCCTGCTGCAGGTAGATCAGACAATTCGCAGTTACACAGTGACAGGTTTGGTCCACCTCCATATTGCACAGATGATGCTTTGGCACTTCATACCTCTACCTGGTGTTTTTTTTCCCATGCTGATCTAATTCACCTCCTCTGGGACCTGCAGTTCTCCTCAAAACCAGGAGGTGGCAGCAGTGATCCCATCATGAGAAATGTCCTACTTTTACATTTTAAAGCTAGTATATCCCTTTCACTACAATGTACACTTGTTTGAAATTGTTTTTTAAGTATATATATATATATATATATATATATATATATATATATATATATATATATATATATATATATACTAAGTCACACTGTCACACTGTGGGAAAAGACCAAACACAATTTCAGTTTCTACAGGGGAGTAGAGGATCCGCCATTCCAACAGAACACCATATTCCAACTGTACAATCCAACTATAACCATGCAACTACTTTGTTGGTATATTGATTTTTTTTTTACAGTATAAAATGTATAAAGTAAAACAGATAGATATTTCTTTATAGAATAAAGATAGAATTTTTTTTTTTTCAAACCTTGTTTAACATTCCTAAGGATGTATAAAAACACTTGGTAAAAAAAAGTCCTGACAGAGTTTATTAAAACCCATAATGATCAATCGATTACTATATTTGTTGAAATTATTTCAATAATTAATTAATCCAATGAATTGTTTCAGCCATAAATAAAATACATGAAATGTGTTAAACAGAGTAACTAAAGCCTAGATGTAGAGCTTGTAGAGTGAAGTTAATATATTAAATGCTCAGTGTCAGTTCCTCTTCTATTTCTTGTTCTCATGTAAATACTGTGCATGTATTTTGTGTCCCTTGAATGTATTATTTTGCTTTGTTTTAATGATACAAAGAGAATATTTAAAAGATAAGATTGGGTTATACCTCTGTTTACCTCTGCACATCTTGAAAAAAAAGTATAGATTCATGTATAGCAGGCATATTTAGACTATATTCTGTTAAATAGGCACAGATTTACCTACTGTTTTAGGTAATTTCAAATGCAAACCTTTTCAAAGTGGAAAAACAGTCCTATTTCTTCATTCATCAGAGCCAGTAAAGCGTCAGTCATTGATAAACAGCATCTAGTGTGTGTAGTGCTTATAAAATTTGCATAAATGTTGCAAGAAATGCTGCTTTTCTCTTTAAACGAAATACACCATGATTTTCACATCAAGCATAAAAAAACAAGCATGCATATTTTTGCATATGACCATTAGTGTCCCTACCAAAGTTGAAATCAAACCTACGCCCTAGCTGAAAAGGGTTATGAAGAAGTAAAACTTATTGTTCATACCCCTCTC
>NW_015156384.1:0-1585 GCF_000732505.1 Cyprinodon variegatus
CACACAAAGTTCTATGGACAAAATAAAATAAAAATGTTTAACTAAAACTGAAAATTACAAAAGTTAAACTTAAAGGTGTAGTGTAGGATTTTCGCAAATGAAAAAAAAAAAAAAAAAAACATGAACATGCACATGCACAACCCTGTACCTCCTCCCAGGAGGGAACACCTCTGAAACGTGTGCGTGCAAGAGTATGCACAAGCCAATTTATTCTCGCTCACACTCTTTTTAAAATTTGCTGTTTGCATAGCTCATACAGGCTTACTGTGTCTGAACGTCCGCCCTAACTCCCTCAATCACGATATAGAGCGGGGACTATATAGTGGACTTTATACTTTTTCTGTGATTCGTTGGTCCTCATCCACCGCTTGGTGCCTGCGCCATCTTTGTTATTAGTCTCTGCTGTTGGATAGCGACAGCCTATGGCGACAGCAAATCCCGTAATGCTTTGCGAGGAGAGCTCTGCGCAAAGCATTCTGGGATATATCCGGCCTCTTCTGAGGCCTTTCTTTTCTTCTCATACACTTCATAGACCCTTTTTTTCTTATGATCCACAGCATCTGATGGGCAAACTTGAACAGCTAGGCTTTAATACACCCCTCTGCATTTGGCTGCTAGACTTCCTCACAGACAGACCTCAGTCAGTCTGGATCAGACAGAACAACTCTGATGTCATCATCCTAAGCACAGGCTCCCCTCAGGGCTGCGCCCCCTGAGCCCCCTGCTGTTCATGCTGATGACAAATGACTGCGTCCCCAGGTTCTCTGCTGAGGCCCACCACCACGGTGGTGGGCTGTCTGTGTGGTGTGGAGGCTGCAGCACCTCAGACTGGAAGAAAGTGAGGAGAGTGATGAGAACTGCAGAGAAGATCATCAGGGCTCCTCTTCCCTCCATAAAAGACATTTCATCCCAGCGCTGCGTGTCCCGAGCCGGTAGCATAATAAATGACCCCTCACACCCCCATCATGGACTGCCTTCTAGGTAGAGGCTTCGAAGCATCCAATGCAGGTCCAGCAGATTCCAAAACAGATTCATCCCCATTGCCATTAGACTGCTAAATGTTTTTACAACAATTAGGAGGACCACTTATTTTGATGATCCACCCAGAAAAAGAAAATCTTCTTCTACTTTTTTTACTTTTGTTTGTAGCATTTCGAAATAGGCTACTTATCTGAGGTGCACTACAAATATTACTTGTATTTTCTAGCGTTGGGATGTTATCGGTGTTAACATGCTGCATTAACACCAGACTCTTATCAGGTGACAAACAAAAATTCGGTGTTATTCTATTCTCAAAGTTGGTATGAGAGCTGGGTCTATAGCTATGACATAGTATGTATGTATATCTGGGGGCGAGAATGAATCAGTCTTGTGTGTAGGCCTACAGTCAACATGTCTAACGTGACATGCTAACATGGATGCAGCTATAAAGCCACGGGTTTTCGTAAGAAAAAACTTTTTTTAAGAACGGCTATCAGCACGGTTGAAGATGGTGGCTTGTTCTCCAGGCGGCCAAAGGTAACCCACGTTACAAACTACCTGCGAGAAGAACTATCATGAGGGGAAAACATGGCCAGCACGCCGC
>NW_015156385.1:0-1585 GCF_000732505.1 Cyprinodon variegatus
TCACTGTAGTCCTGTTTCTCTGAATGTGACTAACTGGATGTGCCCTCTTTCCTCCTCTGTTTGACTCAGTATGTCAATTTGTATCTTTCCGGAACAGGCCTCCTGTGGTGCTGATACAGAGTTGCCTTTTGTATCTCTGCTTCTTTCTGCTTCTGTCTCCTTGAACCTCAGTTGGCCTCTGCAGATGGCCGCTCACACTGTGCCTGGTTCTTCTGGGGTTCCTGCCTGTTAAAAGGGAGTTTTCCTCTCCAATGTCACTACAAGCATACTTGGTATGAGGGATTACTGAGGAGTCAATAAGTCGGTGCAGTCAGCTGGTTTCCTTAGATAGAAAACTTTGGACTTTGTGATCTGTTTGAATTGTCTCTGTAAAGTGCCTTGAGATATGTGTTGTGTATTGGCAATATATAAATAAAGTGAATTGATGTTTTTTGTAACAGAAACTAGTAGTTTATTAAGATACTGTTATATCACTTTTAGAACTCTAAACACTGCAGGAAGTTCCAGGGTGGCAGTTTGGACACATGCTGTAGGCCCAACTGTGGCTTGATGTTCAAGAAATGCCAGAGATCAGTATGTAAAGGACTGGGAGTATAAAAATATAAAAATTATGTATTATTTGATTTTTAACAATATGACGGAGCTAGGAAATATTTATACTTACAACTGCTTTTTACTCAGGTGTGCATGGAAAAGCTCTTTGTGGTTGAGCGCTACAATGAGCTCTTAAAAGTGACTATCACTCTTTAAAAGTTTATTATGATTTAAGTGGTTACACACTTGTTTAGTAACTATTTTGTCTAGAATTTCAGACAAAAAATGAAGATCAGAAATAGGCCCATTATTGAACAAATAATATGGGTCAAGAGAAACTTTCTTAAGGAAAGATTTAATTACATCTAATGTAATTAGATGGTAATGATGTTATTTTTAATAGCGTTGTGCAACTTTAATCAGATATTATGCAGACGTCATATATTATTTATGAACACACGTCCTACTGGTCATGTTTTAGACAAACAAAAACAGTATTAATCGAGCAAATCATGGTGAAACAGATAATGCTGCACATTTATGGAATACATTTACTAGCACTTCCATTAAAAATATAAGAGTTTATTAACAAACGTCATTCAGCTCCAAGTCAAACATATTTCAGGTAAAACTATAAACTACTAAAACTTTGAAACTCAACTAAACTAAGCGACTGTATAAAAAGAAGAAAAATATTGTGGAAAACCATAATAAATGGACTATGAAATGATATCAGAGTTTAGCATGGATTTTGTGGTTAAGAACCATATGGATATGATCAAATTAGCTTTTAACTAATATAGAGCAATTGTAATGTTTTCCAACAAATTCACCATACAAATCCAAGAGGTGAATAAAACATTACATGGCAATTTTTTTTTTTATTTAATTATTTGCTTAGTCAGAAATAAATAACCTTTAGTCAATTGATTTTTAGCCTTCTTTGAGTGAGCTAACAGGATTACCATCACATGACCTTTGATCATACTTTGGTAATTAAATTGTAATGAGCATATATCTCTACTGATCTCCATATGGAAGCTTGAGTTTT
>NW_015156386.1:0-1585 GCF_000732505.1 Cyprinodon variegatus
GGGAGCTGGTACCTATTTCCAGTAGTCTTTGAGCAAAATGTGGAGTACACCCTGCATCAATAGTTTTTTTTCATTACATTACATTAATTCAATTTAATTCAGTTTTTTTCTGTAGCGCCAATTCACAACTTATGTCATCTCAAGGCACTTTACCGTTCACCAGATCATCCAGTCAAATCAATTCAAAGTTTTCTGTCTAAGGAAAACCAGTTGATTGCATCGACTCATTGACTCAAATGCAGTCCCTCATACTAAGCATGCTTGTAGCGACAGTGGAGAGGAAAAACTCCCTTTTAACAGGAAGAAAGCTCCAGCAGAACCAGACTCAGTGTGAGCGGCCATCTGCCGACGCCGATCACTAATACATACTGCTAATATTCATTCACTGCTTTTGAGGTACTTTAATAATTTTTACCTTATGGTACCCTATACCAATATTGACTTCAGGTTTTTAGCTAGCAGTGCGTACGGGAATACATTTTGCGCCCTTAACTAAAAAAATGACAAATTGTACATCCTGTTTTTCCCTGGAAAATTTGCTCAAGTATCTAATTTTTGTTGTTCAACGCGCCACATCATCCATCAGAGAAGCTGATCTGGGAGCTAGCAGGAAAACAGACACAGCACTGCTGATACAGAGCGTGATGATCATTCCACTGGAACAGTCAGTTTGTACCATATACCTACCGTATACCGGAAAAAACGCTAACATCAACTTCGAGCCGCCACGAACTATAGCGGGAACCCCCAAGAGGTGACCGGGCAGCTGCTGGTGGGGATTCCCAGTGACAGCGCGCCGCCGGTATATGAGGACAGGATCGTAATCTTGATAAATGGACTACACAGAGGATGTTTTGAGGTGGACTTTCTCGCATGAAAATATAGTAAAACTGCTGTTTTTTATAGATCACAGCAAATATAGTAAAGCCGCTCTCTGCCATTGAACACAGGATCAGCAGAAGCATCAGACGCATCTATACAAACTTTACTGTACGTGCTTCAGGAGCATCAAAGATGCTCAGACTTAGAAAGATTTTTTTTGTCATTTCGTACACACAAGTGTATATGAAAAGAAATTATGTTCAGTACTGTTCTCCAGACATTTACAGTTTTTAAAGTGGAGCACTGGTTAAAGGTAAGCAGCAGGGATACATGTAAACATACAACTGTATATGATTTACAGTTTCCAACTTTTAGGGTTCTTTTTTTTTATAACCCCATTTTATACAACATTCAGCAGTCTAATGGCAGTGGGGAAGAAACTGTTCTAGAATCTGCTGGACCTGCATCGGATGCTTCAAAGTAGAGTCCTGCAACGGGTCGGGTACCCGCAGGTCCCCGACGGATCACCCGCTAAAATGCTCTTTTGCGGGTGAAAAAAACATAAATAAAAATAAACGGGTCGGGGGTCGGGCGGATATTTTTTTAGTGCGGGCGGGTAGTTGGTGATTTTTTTTTATGTGTGTGTGTTGGTATGGACATCAGAAATGTTATATTAATCAGGCACTGGGGTCACCCTTGTTGTAGCTTAAAGCCCTGCCGGCAGTGTGGGCTTCCATCCAAAAAGGCCACAGTCAGTGCATAC
>NW_015156387.1:0-1584 GCF_000732505.1 Cyprinodon variegatus
AATGCAACAGGAAAGTTAAGATTGCAACCTGAGCAATAATAGCATCACAGAATTGATTAAACACCTAGCATTTCCATAGTGCAGCCTCTGGGATCAGTATGGTCACTCAAAGCAACATTCATGTCTTAAAACAACACCAACAGAAATAAGTATTCTATTAAAAAGAACTTTGTTTTTCTTCACCTTGTTTCGTGTTCAGTTTTTTTTCACCACATTTCAATGTACTGCTTCTTCATAAACATGGAATACTGTCAAAGCAACGTTGCACTAAATATTTAGGTGATACCATTTCAGAAAAAAACAAAGTGCAATGTGTATTGATTGACTGTGTTATTTCATATCGACCTAATAAATAGAGGCCTGGCATAATGGCTCAGTTAGAATAATTTCTTCTGACACTAAGTTGTACATAACTCTCCAGCCAGTCCAATTACTACTTCTGACAAATGTTTCAAATGCAATATATTTAGTGATGACTTTGAAAGCTTAATGCCACTACAGTATGTATTCAGCAGTATGTTTCTTTGCCAGCTGATAGAAAGATCGTTGTCAAATTACACCTCATACAGTGTAGAAAACAAAGTACAGAACCACAAAAGTCTTTTCCATAGATTACCATTGTTTAAGACCTTGCATTCTTCCTATCCATGGCGAGCAACCAGCTAAAGCTTCTCCTGGAGAAAGAAAATCTTAAGAGTTTAGGGTTTCGCTTAGAAAATATATTATGCTCCATGGATGCATTGAGCTTATATATTTTTTCTATTACTATGGGGTTGTATATGGCTAACACACACAATAACATCCCCCAACACAATTAAACAGTCTCACTCCCAACTTATCAAATTTTGATGCTTCTTCAAGTCCCTGCTGTGTCAGATATATGATAAACGTGGTACTCTTGTGTGTCAGTGACGAGTTTGGAGAGAGAATATTTAGGACCTTGAGCACAGCTGAACTGCGTGAAATGGTTATTTTAAATGATAATTTGTGCTACTTTTGTTACAGAGATATTATAGATTATGTTTTAGGTCATCCAGAGGTCAACTATCACCGTTTAAGCTCAGAATTAAACCGAAAGCATTCTACTTTTTTTGTGCTTCCTTTGTGCATATATGCAGATTGTTGTTGTTGTTTTTTGAAATATAATATTTTTTTTATTAAAAAAATCATATTTTGTGTACAAAGTTTTGCATGTGAGAATTTAATTCTGCATTTGTGTATCACTCAAGGAGCGAGGATACTTTTAAGACTCTTGCTCTGAATTTTTATGCGCTCAATGAAATTGTCAAAGTCGTTGGGAAACGGCTGTTCCAGCCGTTGCATTTCTGAATTCTCCCAAGTGTTGCCCGACTTTACATGAGTGAATAAAGTGAATGTGATTGGTTGATTATCAAGGAGGCGCGATTGTTGTGGCAGAAGGTCGCAAGCAAGTTGTTGGTTGTGGCAGGTTTCACTGAAGCATCTTGCTAACCAGTTAGCAACTTAGTGCTAGTAGGTTCCCAATGGGAAATTCCATTGGGACCAAGTAGCACTAAATTGGTGACTTAGAAACGACACTGTCAAGGAACGCTATGGACAGAGGAA
>NW_015156388.1:0-1584 GCF_000732505.1 Cyprinodon variegatus
GTATCTCACAGATCCAAGCACACTATTAGAAGCAGAAACTTTCTCATGCAACAGTAACAGTAAAGTTCTGTGACTTTGGGCAGCGGACAAGGAAGTTTTCAAGGTCATAACAACAATGAAACCCTGAAGGGAAGCATCTACATACAGTGTTTCTAGGTTGAAACATTGTTTGAAATTGGCCGCCAGGGAAAGCCACTGGGAGTTAGTGTTCCATTTTACTGTCAAATAAAAAAATAAATGATTTGTGTGGACTCTTACCTTTTAAAAAAAAAAGATTTCTATTTTTATACTTTTAGAAAAGTGTTATTTCAGTATAAATGATTTTCCATGTTCTCTTATGTTTGCTAAATAAGCAAAACAATATTATCCTGATAGCCGCAATCTGTACATTCTTTCACTAAATTTAAAAAAATAATCATGTGAATACAATATTATTGGATGGAAATCATTGATAATGTCATTTAGAGTAGTAGTAGTAGTAGTACAGTGTTTCAAAGTGATTTTTAAACAGATGTTGTGAGATTAATATGGTGTATATACGGGTGTATATAATACTTGCATGGGTCTGATTTTTCCTCTGCCCGCACCCGTAGAGTTCAGAACCAAGACCGATCCATTATCCATAATTACCCTCATTAACAAGCTGGCTGGGACTGCACGGACCCGTAAAAAAGTGCAACCTTAATCAAGGGTCACGGGTGCCTCATGCTCACTTCCAGTGCCCACTGCGCTCAAATATTAACGTTTGCCTTGTTGCTTAAAATTACTAAATTACTGTTATCTTTATATACTTGAATCAATTTTTTTTTTTTAAGATTTAGAGTTAATAAATAATAAATAAGAAAATATAAGTTCCATTCATGCTTTAACTATCTGTATGACACGTGCCTGCATTTTACAGGCAGATTTTCATAATTCTGCTTCACTGTATCTCTATTCTCCCACTCTGCAGAATCTCTTAGTTCAATCTCTAACGTTATGCTCTTTCTGCTTTTTCTCATAGTAGCCTGTTCCTGTTTGGCTGTGATTCCATCCTGGAGAGAAATATCATCTGTGCTGCTGCCATCAACACCTTTGTTTATACATGTTTGAGATCTGCCTGTTTTTCAGTGTAGTCCTGTTTCTCTGACTGTGACTGGCTGGATGTGCTTTCTTCATCCTCTGACATGGGAGCCAGCTCGGTGCTCATCTGCCTGGCTGCGTGTTTCCTGGATGGCACCGCCTTTCAGAGTTGCTTTTTGTATCTCTGCTTCTGTCTCCTTGAACCCCAGACGGCCTCGGCTGATGGCCGCTCACACTGAGCCTGGTTCTGCTGGAGGTTTCTATCTGGTAAAACTGAGTTTTTCCTCTCCACTGTTGCTGCAAGCATGCTTAGTGTGAGGGATTGCATTCGAGTCAATGAGTCGATGCAATTAACTGGTGTTCCTTAGATAGAAAACTTTGAATCAATTTGACTGTATGATCTGGTGAGCTGGAAAGTGCATTGAGAGGACGTTTTGTGAATTGGCGCTATATAAATAAACTGAATTGAATTGAATTTTGTTCATTAATATCCGTGCCCACACCCATAAAATAATAAGGGGA
>NW_015156389.1:0-1584 GCF_000732505.1 Cyprinodon variegatus
CATTTTTCCTTTACATGTTTTTTGTATTTTAGTCTCATTTTTTTTCTATTTGCAGGATATTTTTAATTAACTTTAACTTTAGTCAGTCAGAGCTGTTTCCCCCGATGCTCCTGTTCCCTTTTAGGCTACACCAACTCCAAGTCAGTCTGGAGCAGAGCGGATCATCCTGGAGGAAGTCAGATGATGAAAAACAACATAAATTTGCTCAAGTTTACAAGTAAAAGACTACATCCTGATAAACATTCACAGTCAATAAGCTGCCTCTTTTAGGCAGAGCATCAGAAAACTGTCTCTTTTTGACATTTATCCACAGTTTTAACTTATTACAACACTATTGTGCAAAACATGGACTCTCAGCTTCAAAGTGAGAAGCAAAGAGAACACTGTGCACAGTTCACTTAACACAGGGAAATATATCGTAATTAAAAGATTAACCCTTTAAAGCCAAGTGCATCATATTTAATACATACGTTTTTGAGACCTCTGCATCAGTGTGATATTTTCATTCTTGAAAACCCCAACTTACATATTCAGACCAATGTAGTGAAAAGAAAATGTTTACCATTGTACAGAAATGCCAAATGTATCAAAATTAGTGCAAATAAAGGATCTAATGCAAACTAACAAATGTTATGTCTTTTTATTTCATTTGTCAGAAAGTCCAATAACATCTCAAATTATAAACAATTAGAATTTTCTGTGAATTATTTCATGGACCAGGCTTTAAAAGATTAAAAGGAGCATAAGCCTTTCATGTAAAAAAATGTGGCATTGTTACATTTCATACAAATAGTTTAAAGGTGTTCATATTAAAGTTTTTTAATCAAATACTGTAAGTTACTAAACAAAATAGGTTACATCAGCAAATAGCTGCAGGAGTTCAGCTTGGGTAATGTGTATTGTTTGATCCTCTTACTCAAGCAGAAGGGCCAGATTTAAGTTCAAATCCCAAAAGAACTAACTTTTTCAACAGGATCATATTGAGTGGCTATTATTGCATTGTTTAGATTTATAATAAAACAGATATGATGAACTTTGAAAGAATGTGGCAAATAGTTCAAATATAACAGTTTTAAAATGAATGTAAAATTACTTAGTATCCAATTAAAATTTTTTATAGCTGTTTAATCATATTTCGAAATGTAGGTGATAACAAGTTTGAGTAATAATTGTGAAATGTATTAATTTAATCAAGTATTACAGCGACAATTTTAGCCGGAACCACCCATTATCATAACACATTACATTTATTTGAACCTTTAACGTCACTAACTCCTGATTTAACATTCAAAAGCCCTGTATCAGTGTTGCCATATTAGTCCCATAAAGCCCTGCAACTTCTAGAGGTTTCCCTTGTTTGGCAAGTCTAGATAAAAGCCATGGCTAATTAAAAACTGTCTACAAACCTAAGGAGATCATTCATGTCCAGAGATAAAACAAAATGACAATCTGAGGTAGAAATTCAAATAGGCTGCTGATGGACATGTCATCCTGTGTAACTAAGCTTGAACTACTTATGAGGTGATAAATCTGTAACCAAGGGTTGTATGTATGTATATATATATGTATATATATATATATATA
>NW_015156390.1:0-1584 GCF_000732505.1 Cyprinodon variegatus
GACAAGACATAAATTTGCATCATATTGTGTACATAGACAGGCCACCCTAACAGGAAATAATGAAACACTTAGAGCGTTTAGACGTTTCGTTATGGAGGGGCGTTTAGACATCTTTGTAGTTCAGAATCAAAGTTCAATGTCTTCAAAAAACAAAAAAGTTTGAATTAAAAAAAAAGATCCCAATCAAACCAAATGACTGTCCAGCCGGAGGAGAAGAGCATTAATGGTTGCTGGGATGGAGAGGAAAAAAGCCGGAGTGACAGCTCCTCTGTGACACGTGTCACCAAACACAAACAGATCCACAGAGCAGAGATCACTGCGACCTGCCAGAAACAACATCCACGCCGCTGCTGTGTTTCTGGTCAGCGTGACATCTGTTTGCCCATGAATCTGACCAGATTGTGTGAGTGTGCGTGCAAGTGTGAAAGAGTGGGAGACTCCGAGTGAGTCATCCCGCCTGTTTGCAGACGGCCAACACTCGCTATGAGAAGTGTAAATATATTTGTGTGTTTGCATGCACCAACGTGCACCTCTGAGTCTCTGTGTGCCAATATGTACCGACTGCATTACCTCTTTGCTCTGCAACTGCGCTCTCCCCTCAGCCAACAAACACACACACATGCAGGAGAGAGCGTGTGTGTGCCGGTGCGGTCTGAGTGTGGGAGTGTTTCTCTGCAGGTGAGCTGCATACCGCTAGCTAAGCCGTGGAAAGATGAGGCGATAGCAGACGAGCAGGTCCAGGCCTGCGGATGCACCAACATGAAAAGGAAGGTGTGATGCAGCTGCATTTACAGCTCACCTACAAAACGTCTGGTCCAAACATCTACCTCCACCCCCCACCCACACACACACACACACACACACACACACACAGACTGACACCAATCATGGAAATGGAAGCGCTTGCACTCAGCGTTGACCTTTCCCTCACTTCAGTCTGTTAAATAAAAAGCTCCCCATCAATCCACCTCTGACACGGCTAACACTTCTCATCTCTTCTTCGCCTTGCATACGCAGACACACACACACACACACACACACACGCTATCAATCACTTGTCAGCAAGTGTTAATGCACCTCATCTTTCATTCATGTAGGGGAAACAGGGATGAGCAGGCAGCCGCTCAGTTCGTGTTGGAATGTGGGGTTTGGTGTTTACAGAAGCGAGCGACGGACCTCGGGGCCAGAGGGAGAGGAGCGCAGGAGCTCGAACCCGAGCCGTCTTCATGTCTCTCTCTTCTGAGGAAGGTACAGGCTGTTACGCATGTTTTTCTATCCTTCAACAAAGCTTAAATCCTCCATAAAGCGGCTGGTTTAGATGTATGAGATCGGCCATTTTTTCAGTGTAGTCCTGTTTCTCTGACTAACTGGATGTGCTCTCTTCATGCTCTGACATGGAAGCTGGCTCGGAGCTTGTCTGCCTGGCTGTGTGTTTCCTGGACAGGGCTGCCTTTTTTGTATCTCTGCTTCTTTTTCTATGTCTGCTTCTGTCTCCTTGAAAAAACTGTGGCTGCTCGCACAGTTTTTTCTCTCAACTGTCGCTACAAGCATGCTTAGTCGATAGGGGTGGGTATTGCCAAAGGA
>NW_015156391.1:0-1583 GCF_000732505.1 Cyprinodon variegatus
TGTAGAACAGATATAGATCTTCTTTGTGTGTGTCCTGTTTAGCCAATATAGGGAATTGGGAATTGATGTCCCAGAACTAGTTGATAGCCCAGCAGCTTTCTTTCACAAGCAGACGCGGAAAGGGAGGTGAGAGAGAAAGATGGCATAAGAACTAAGGGGAGAGAGATAGAGAAATGAAAGAGTAAACGAAAAGAGAGAAAATAAAACAAAACATAACTCCTAGAAGACTGCTTCCATGGCTGTATGAGACGAGAGGAACAGAAAACAGAGAGCAAAACATCAAAAAGAAGACAACAGAAAACCGAGTAAACTTTAAAAAAAGAGTATAGGTATCCGCTTTATTTGTCATAATAAGAACATGCAGTGAATATACGATATTCATCAGGCTGGTACACATCTGTAGCTGCAGATTATTATTTAGTATCAACGTGTATCCCTGAACACCTGGAACCAAATGCATGAAAACACTCTTCAGAAGGAAAGTATGCTTAATAGCAGGTGTGGGTGGCCCCAGGACAGAAAGGCGACACAAGCCCCATTTTCCAGAGGCACTCCAGATCACTGGGACACAAGGAGGGCAGACATAGGGATAGCTGCACCCACCAAAGAAGGGCAGATGAGAACACCCGGAGCCCGACCCCCCAGGAACACGTGCATCTACCAAAATCATGAACAAAAAGTCTCTTGGAGATATGCTCTAAAACTGGTGGCCACTTTTGTTCATGTGGAACTTTAATGAATGAACAGTTAGGCCATGTGAGATCTAAAGTCATCACAATGGGGAGTTTTTGAGAATACTGAAGGGCCGTGGAAAGGCATCAAGAGTGAGTAGTTGCTGACATTTTTTAAAGGCAATAACTTTCACATATATGAAATTAAACCAAACTTGGTAGTATTGATCTGATCCGAGTTAAAAATACTGTGCAGTTAAATTTTCATATCAAAGCCCCGCCCCCTGAGAACAGAAAGTCGCTGTTTTCACTTGTCAGCAGACAGAAAACAAAAACTTTAAAGGCAAAGTTTGTTCTCGTCAAAGGTTGCAGATGTAGCGGCATGATGAAGTCATCATATGTGATGCTCTCATTTCCACAGTAATATGCAAATCTGCACCCAAATCCCTAGAAATTATCCAAGTCTAACCTCACACAGGAATCTAGAACAATATTTAGCTGGCATGGCTTAAATTCTCATCAGCGTTCCAGAGAACACTAGAGGAATTCAGAAACTCAGCCCCAACCAATTCTTTGAGGTTTATGAAATTTGGTACACACGTGTATCTCACCAGCACATAGCAAAAGTATTTTGGAGAAACAGCATCAATCCCAAAAGAAGTCGGCCATTTCGGATCTAAAATCGACTAGGTGAAAAATGATTAAGACTTTGTCAGAAAGCCGTCATTTGTCCAAATGAGGTGAACATTTTACGATAGTGATGGTGAGATGAAGCTTCATGAGGCACTGAACCATTTGTGCAAATGGCTTCAACGATCGCCACGTCCATGAAACTTCATGTAAACATGTCACCACCCAATGGTGGGGTGCGTAACTACATGTAGCAATATAATCTTTGATGTTTGCAATTGT
>NW_015156392.1:0-1583 GCF_000732505.1 Cyprinodon variegatus
ACACACACACACACACCGACACATTTTATCAGGTTGAATGCTGCAGGGCAGAGTCAGTGGAGCAGGGCTTGTTTGGAGCTGTTTGTCTGGCATATACGTTTGACCGGCCATTAGGGAGAGCCGAGTGGGAAGTAAGCCGAGAGCTAATGAAGACGAGGAGAGGAGGAGGCCGCAGAGAAGGGAGTGGATATCAAAACGGTTGCAATTAGGGATTCTGGTGGTCAGCAGTCATACTCCAGGTTGACAGCTCCTGCCGCTCCGGCGCTCCGTTCTTAATTAGGGCCCAGTTTTCCATGAGGATTCTATCGGCAGACGTCTTTGATGAAGGGCAATTATCTCTTCCAGGGGGAGAAAAAACATCTGACTTAAAGGGAAAATAATGAAAAGTCACTGATGAAGAGCTGTTTTTTTGATAGACGACATGGCTGATGATCTTGTTAAGGGGGACAGGTTAAAATAAAAGCTGATATCATCCCGAGCTTTTGAAGCAGAGGAGACAGCGGTGCTCTAATCTTCAAAGTATGCACCATTGTAAAGGGAGTCCTTCAGTGCAAGAGTGTGAGGACAAAGAGACGTTCAGCACAACTACAGAGAGTGTTGCAGAGTGGATATCTAATGGTGCAACCGTGTGAAGAAAGTCTGCAAACTGAATCCTCTCCAAATTTGAAACACACCAACTGAACATGCGTGTTGCTCATTTATTAAAAAGAAATTTGAAATAAATTGAACTCAGTAGCCTAACAAGTATTAAAATGTAATATTGCTGTTTTAATACCAAAAAATAAAAAGCAGATAACCAAGTAATGGACCCTGAATGAGGTAAAAACACCAACTGGAGCTTGAAAGTAATTCAGCTTTTATCAGCCTAAAGATAAACAAACTGAAGGTCTGATTGAATAAAAAGAAGATAAGAAGCACCAGGAATGTTATACATTTAAAGGAGTGCATAGCCACAGTTTTCAAACTGAGAGAAATTAGTTATAGAAAACTATGTGAACAAACTGCTGCCCAGCAAAAGAGCTGGTTCTAATCTCAGGAATTTTCTCTCTATATAAAGACATGCCTCTTGCATACCCGAACAGTGAACCCTACCACAATCTGTCAAGCGCTGGTTCTTCTGTTTAACGCTGCGTTCGATATTCCTCGCCTTGAGAACATGCATCTGAAATCCTGGCTTAATAGTTAATCACATCCAATCTCAGAGACAGGTTTAAGAAGAAAACCTCAGTGAGGTGGTTCGGATCGTTGCTCCTGCTTCAAACTTTCAAGAAAATCTTAGCTGTTTTGTTTGAGTGTAAAAAAATGATCTGTCAGAGCTTAAAGAAAGGCAGGCAGTGATTTCTTTTTTATTTTTATTTTAGAAACAGAAGTAGGAAATGCCATCTACTATGTATGCCCCAAAGTATTCATACCCATGGTGGAATCTAACAGCAACTTGATTTAAACTTCAAATATACAGAGAATCTTTGAAAGGAGCTAAAGATTAGGTTAATATTAAAGGAATAGTACACCCAAAACATGATTAGCCTTCATTTTCTACTCACCCCCATGCTGAACAACACTCTGGAGTACTTTTTTGATAT
>NW_015156393.1:0-1583 GCF_000732505.1 Cyprinodon variegatus
AAAAAAAGTTTCTGTGCTTTTGATGAGATCTTAGCAAAAACACAGAATCAATTTTCCACCTTGGGTTAATAATTTCATTATGCTGAATGGTATAATCTAACCAGGCATGCTGCTTATCGTATTTATGCTTGTTTACTAGAATGCTTGATTTTGAATGGCACCGGCTTAATTGGCCCTTATTGTCCAATCCTGTGTCATAACTGTCCTTCTGGATGTATCGTTAATATTTATGCTTGACTGTTTGGCATCTCTGCATGATTATATGACAGAGAGTTGAGCACATGCATTTGCTTGACACAACATAGGCAATCTGGACAGCGAGAAGGAGATAAGTCTCTTAGTTCATTTAACTTGTATAAAGTGATTATAGACATACTGGGCCCTCCATATTTAGACTTCTTGACGCCCCCGCCCTGGTCGCCCCCCCTGGTCGGACTGTTGTAATCTAATTTTCCGCTGACAGAGGCCATGGAAATCCTTGGGTCACGGTGCGAGTCCCTTATGCCTACCCCTCCTCACCCCCCCCTTCACCCTCACGCTCTAACTAAGGAGTCGCCATGCAGCAGACAGCACATATTAGATCTGTCTACTACGACGTCAGCTCACCCTAGCCGATCCATAACCCCACATTGCCTGTGTAATCAGAGATTAAAGAAGAAAAAAGGAGAGATGAGTAACATTCTCCCTTGTATCCGTTTATTGTGGTTCCTATCGTCGCTCACCACCTTTCTCTACCTGTCTTTTTAAAAGATGAGCTGTACATTTCTTTATCATTTGAAACCCATACAAAAATATTGTAAGATACAAAAAAAGAGGAGGGGAAATGGAGGATTGCAGTCTACTGCTTTGCAGCTGAGACAGAAGGCCACACCTGGAGAGGTCTTGCTCCTTGTTGAACTTTGCTCTGTGCAGGCGTGACCCTCCCTAAGCTTTACTATACATCACTCTGCCAGGAAACACTTGCCTCAGGCGTTCACTCTCACTATCTGAAACATGTTACATGCAATGTGCACAGGTTTGTTAAAGGGGTAAGAGGTTATATATCAAAACTGTATTACTCCATAAAAACAGTAAGATAAAAGTTAGGCTTTTTTTTGAAGTTATCGGGAACAGTTCTATTATCTTTGTTTTTAGAAATCTTTAGAAAACGAATGAAATGATCAGAGAGGCTGACAGCTAGTTGGTTGTTTTTTTAGCAGTTAAAAATGTAATTTAAAGTTAAAAAGTTCATATTTGTGTGGTACAGCTATGAAGTGGTATTATTTTTCTCCTGCTCTTTCACAAGGAACTGTTGCTCAGTTTGTTGCTTTTGGTGTTTGCAAAATAACTTCTGGTGGTGACAATATTTCTGAAATAACTTTTGAAGCTTTGAGATCTGGAAAAACATATTTTGATGTAGTTTAATGTTGAATGACAATTGCTCAATTGCAAACTTTGACTAAAATTTTAATCACACTTTGAAGGGAAGAGAAACAGTGATTTTTACTTGAGGTCTTAAAGGAATAGTACACCCAAAACATGATTAGCCTTCATTTTCTACTCACCCCCATGCTGAACAACACTCTGGAGTACTTTTTTGATAT
>NW_015156394.1:0-1582 GCF_000732505.1 Cyprinodon variegatus
GATCTATTTTAACATCTACTTTTGATCAATGGTATACATCCTATACTTGTATAGCACCAGTGGACTAAAAAGGGCTTTACACTACACTCATTCACACATTTAACCACCGATGGTGGCAAGCTAGATGGTAGCCACAGCTCCCCTGGGGCCCACTGACTGAGGGGACACTTCTGTACACAGATAGCAACGGAGCCTTTGAACCACCATCAGTAGGAAATCTGGTTTAAGGAGCATGCCCAAGGACACAAATACTGAGACTGGTGGAGGCTTATCTCATCTAAACAAAAAATAATCCAATAAAATGTTCCCTCCATATCACCCATCCCTTCTTGTTATCCCTCCATTCAACCCAAAAGTCCAACACATTTATGTTAGACATGTAGGTCCTCGAAAAAAATTCCCCAAGAAGCTAGATCATTAAAAAAATAAACAAACATACAGATTCTACTCATCTTCAGGGACATTAAACAAGCTTTAACAGAACTTCAGCACTAATCGAGCAGCTCTCGGACCTGTCATAAAATGGAAGATGTGCCTGTAGTCATTATCGTGTTAAACATCTTTCCTCATACTCTTCATCACTCAGCGTGTAGATGGTAGGGTCTCAAATACCAACTTTTATGCAACACTAAATGTAACGCCACAATCCATTGTATGCTGCACCCAGTTAATAACAGGCTTCTGGGGAAAGATGACAGCAGCTGTTTTACTAAGCTACTCTGCAGGATTCCACATTTATTTCCCCCCACAGTCAAAAAAAATAATACATTTGATTCTTTAAAATTTTTTCAAAGTTTTTTATATAGCACTTTACAACACCAGGAAGAACAAAGTGCTTCAAAGAAAGATAAAAACATTGCAAACAAAAAAAAAAAAATCATAAGCATTAAACTATGTGTCCTAAGTATTACAATCCAGTCTTTAATCTGGACTTAAAAAGGTGCAGATCTGTGAGAGCCTGCAGACCGAGGTGCAGGTTGTTCCACAGTTTAGGTTCGGTAACCACGAAGGAACGATCGCCCCACTGTTTATACCAGGACCTAGAGATGTCCAGAACCATTTGTTCAGCAGACCGGGGGGCTCTACTGGGGCGATGTATGATAAACAGCTCAGTTAAATATAACGGAGCGAGACCATGCTTTAAAAACAACTGTTAAAACTTTAAAATCAATCCGAAAACAGACCGGGAGCCAGTGCAGGGAGGAGAGCGTGGGAGTGATGCGGCTTTGCCTGGATGAGCCAAAGACGAGCTGCTGCATTCTGTAACAACTGTAATAGGGATGCACGATATAATCGGCCCCCTATCGGTATCAGCCTTAAAACTGAATATCGGACATCGGCCCCCCCACCGATATTTAACCCAATATTTGATCAGCTTCTGAGTTTCTAAAGTCAAAAAAAATAAATAAAAATACTTCTTCCTCAAAAACTTCTTTTTACAGACTTAAAAACTTCTAAAGACGAGGGAAAAAATATTGATCCATTAAAATATCCCAATATCTTCCTATGCTGATATATTGCCATTTAAAAACACCATATCAATCTCTTTTACTAATGAAATATTGCTATATGTCATCGTTAT
>NW_015156395.1:0-1582 GCF_000732505.1 Cyprinodon variegatus
TTTCTTTCCAACCAAGCAATAGCACACCAGACTCCATTCATCTCATTAAGTCATCATGTTGACTAACTCAAGACTGGACTCACTTGATGAGATGACTGGAGTCTGGTGTGCTATTGCTTGGTTGGAAAGAAAACCTGCAGCCACACGACCCTTTCTGGAACCAGTTTGACACCCCTGATGTAAACAGATTAGAGGACCTGATTGCAACGTGTAATCCTGTACTTCAGTGGTTCAAACAACTCTTTGCTGACGGGATTTCAGCGTGTCTGCTAACCACATCATGTCAAAGACTGGCAAAATAGTGTGTGGTTTACCTCATGCTTCTGTCCTTGGAGCCCTCCTGTTTTTGTAACATGTTCTTCCTCTTGTTGTATAATCCAACTGCTCAGTGAGGTCTCATACCACTTATTTGGTATCAAGGTTTCAGAGGCCTATAAGCTAAGATCCCTAATCAATTTCTGAACCCTTATGAAATAAGGGTTAAACAATAACAGTCTACAACTGAACTAAGGGAAAGTCACCACCCTTACTATAGCCCCTCATACTGCTATTAAACAGCCCATAGGTGGTCTAAGACACTCGATTAACAACAAACCAATGAAGACTGTTGTTATCTTTGATGAGGCCATGCCATTAGATTGCAATGCAGATCAGCTTGTTAAGAACTGCTTCTTTCCTCTGTGTAACATCACTAAGTTAAGATCCTTGGTGTCCAAGGATGAGCTTGAAATGATAGTTTTTATACTTTTTTATCCTCATGACTGGACTATTGCAACCATCTATGTACTTGTCTTAACATAAAATAGGTGGCTTGGCTGCAATTAGTCCAGAACTCAGCAGTAAGACTGACCAAAATAACTCCACTGGCTCCCTGTTGTCTATAATATAGCTCTACCTTTACAGGCTCCTGCCTACATAAGTGACTTATTAAAGCCTAAAACTCAAATTCAAGTCTGAAGTCATCTGGACACAACTAGTTAATGGTTCCATGCACCTGCTTTAAAAGTAGAGGAGACTGCACCTTTAAAACAACTGCTCCTCGACTCTGTAATGAACTTGCTTTTTGCTTACTAGACTCAGTGAGGTGTTTAAAAGCTCCTCAAAACCTAAGCGTTCTAGACTTAAATTACCCAATGTATTGCTCTATTTTAACAGTTTATATTGTTTGTTTTTAATTTGTTGTGAGTTACAGTAGCAGCCATTCAAAATGGCCCTTCCCAGTCAAAAGCCAGCTGAATAGCAGCCCACTTCCCTGCAACCTCCAGCAATATCCCCTCCAACCTCCTGCCACTGGAGTGACCCCCTCTTCCATATTTTTTTACTATTGACTCCACCCTTTCACTGAATTACAGGGTCTGACCAGGAGATGATGCTTCTCTTTAGATCGTAATGTCCACAAATCATAACAGAATATTTTAGCACAAAAAATGATGTGTAAAAAGGAATTGTACGGAACTAGCCAAGGGCCCATCAAGGAAAGTGGGGAAATTTTGAAATGCTACTACTGTCTGTTGTGACTCTGTGTCTGTAAAAAGAGCTATAGGAATAAAACATACTTATTTTTGATATGCATATTGTTTAT
>NW_015156396.1:0-1582 GCF_000732505.1 Cyprinodon variegatus
TAAGCCCAGCCTTTGTCTGTAATAATTTATATTTGCCAGTTGTTTAACCTTAATAAACAAATAAACGAATAAATGATTTATTATCATGCAAGGAACTATTTTCATCCCGTATTCTAGTGTGCTGCACCTGTTTCTTAAAGTTCTTTAGGTAACATCTGTCAAATGTTGAAAGAAAGAAAGACCCACAATGCAATGCAAACAAAATCCAGTGGCTGGCTATATGACAGTCTAGCTGGTGAACAACATGCAAAAAGGATAGATTATAACCTTGAAATAAAGCTAGGAAGAAAAATAGCAGTTTGAGGCAAGCTAGAGCAAACTGGCTTGTAAGCTAGAAAACATCAGTGTCTAGAAGCTAAAGAGCTAGATTGCAAAAAAAAAAGCGAGCTAGGTAATAAAACAGGTATGTCAGATGATAAATTAGAGGAAAAACATTGAAATAGCTAGATGGCAAGCACACAGAGGGCTTCATGATTAAAACAAATTAAACAAGTGATATCTATTTAGACAACTACAGAGACAGCTTTAGGCAAAAACACCCAAAACATGCATTCTTCGATGATTTTCATAAATATGATAAACAAAGATACGCATAAACCCTATTTGTTTCACAAAAGAAAGCTCCTTTGTTCAAATGAAGACATATTAAACATGACAGCATAGCTGATGGATACACAAACAGGACTGAAGCAGAGAATATTATTTCCACATATTATCAGAGAATTCCCTGCGGGGCTAAAAATTAACATTCCATTTTTAACCTGGAGCATTTTACCCAGATCTGGTCTCACTGCGGTGAAGAATTATTATCTCAATCATGTCAGAAAATGTCTAACTCTAGAAAAAGGGTAAGAAAATTGAAGCAGAAGGAGCGGGCAATGGCTGCCTCCCTCCCCATTATTCTCACGCCACAGTTGGCTGCCTTGGATTTGCTCCTTGCTTTGATGATGATCCTGTTTGGCAGACTGCTAATGTAATGACCACCTCTCAGTGGCAAAGAGCAGGGCTGTTCTGCCAAAAGCTTTAATATTTCCATCCAAGGGAACATTTAGTTATATTTACAAAAAGCTACTGAAAAAAAAACTAAAGTTTGCAAACTGCTACGGATGTGCTATACATCAAATTACGTTAGCTCAATCAAATATTGTTTGACTCAGCATTAAAAAAAATTAAATATATTTAAATGTTCATGTGACTTACCTCCTCCACCTCCCAGCAGAGATGTGTTTGCTGAAATGAGAGGGAAAAAGAAAAGTCAGAACATATATGAACGTTTGCATTTCTATTAATAATTTACTATTTCAGTATAATGTACATCTTGGCATCAGAAAAATGCATCAACTACATAAACTGTGCATTTTACTGTTTTTATACAGTGTCTCATTGTACTGTGAAGTTGTACAAACTCTCTTTCCAGCTGAAATAAAAAGAGCCTGAATATTGTTTGACAGATTCTGCCAAAACTATTTCTATTAATCTAACATTTTATAAACTATGCCAAACATAGAAGGTGTTCATAACCTTCCAACAATTGTTACAACAGCATGAGTCAGTTCATCACATCTCAAACATACAAAATTTC
>NW_015156397.1:0-1582 GCF_000732505.1 Cyprinodon variegatus
ACAACGAAAGAAAAATGTCTGAGGACTTCAGTGTTGAGGAAGAGCATGAGTTCTTTGCCGAGCTGAATGCGCACTTTCATCTGGTTTGGTCTGCCTTTAAAGCACATGCTACCTCCATATGTGCTGAATTCTCTCTCTTTGTTTAACTTATTTGGATTGAGATTATCTGTGGCATTAGAAGAAATGCACCACTAGTGTAGGAATCTCACGTAATTTCTATCCACAGCAGGCTTCTCTTAGAGCTGAATTAAATCACCACTGTCTGTTTTTCCCTGCTGTTTGAGTCTGCACATCCCTCCGATTTGTTAGCGTTGGACGTAGCAGGGAAAGTCACAAAAAAATTAAATAAATAAATAAGTCTGTGATTTGTGCTCTATTTAATCTTTAAGAAATGTTAATCAGATTGACAGCCAGTGACTAAAATGGCCGTCTTTCATCGCGTTTCCACTTGTTAATAATGAAGAAATGAGTAGCTGTGCCTCAGGATGTTTGGTTGTTCATCCACTAATTGGAAGGCTGATGGTTATAGTCTTATTTCTCCGCTGTGTATATCAGCGTGTGGGTGGTGGATCCATATGATGCTACATGATAGAAATGCTCTCAATGCATATAACAAAAATGCTCAATTAATGCGTGGCAGAACCAGTAGAACTGGTTCATTAAACTATGAAAAGCAAAATATGAAGTAGCAATCCAGCTAATCAAGTGTCAGCAAGACTTCTGAATATTGATTAGTGAAAGGGTATTGACTCTGTGCAATTGGTATTTGATTTGCAATTAGATGCTGTCTTTAATTTAACTGCCCAATACCAGTGTGACATTCAGTTGAGAAATGAAGTGTCATTTGCGGTCAAAAAGTAAATACAGACCTTTGAGAAAAGGCTGGAGCTGCACCTAAAGCGCTGTGTCATCCTTCTTTATCATCCTCGTCCATGCAGTTTGCTGGGAGCAGCTCGCAGACTGACAGTCATGGAAAGCTGCTTAAGGGAGCGTGGCCTCAGTGCATGAGCTGTGCCGAGGTTGCAGGGTTGTCAGTGCTGCAAAGAGCAATGCTGTCATATTAAGACCTCAGCCTGGTCCTTATTTGGTCACTGACATGGTCAGTTGCTTGAACATATTTAGATGATTTCAGTGTCACAGCCAATTGTCAGCAAAAGCATGAAGCTGATTCAGGGGATTATTGGATATGGTGGGAAATGATCAGGATGAGAGGAAGGTTTGGTAGATCTCTATGTTTAAATAGACATATATTTATAGGGATAAATTCATTGTATAGTATTGGAATTTCTTATTTAAGCCACAAAAATAAACCTAAATGCTAAACATGAACTCTGTTTCCCAAAAGTGTCTCTATTTCCATTTAGTACTTCTAGAGTTTGTTATTTTTTACATTTTATGTGTTCTTTAACAGTGTAGAAGAAACCATACAGCAAAATACCAAATTACAGAATACTACATTAACCCTAAAACACTGAACAGGGCTGTTATTGAGTCACAGGATATCTTAGGATCTTTGTTTATAGATCTTGTATTTATTTTTAATTTTGTTATTTTTTCTATTCCATTAAAACAATTAAATAAC
>NW_015156398.1:0-1581 GCF_000732505.1 Cyprinodon variegatus
CATGTCATTTTTAATTGCTTCTGTATTTCCCTACATCTGCACTCTTATGTTAGGTGGGGATATTTAAAAATGCAGCTTACAGAGAGGAAATCAAGATTTCTTTACATTGTGTTAGTTTTGAAGCAGGATTAGAACAGTAGAACAAAAAAAGGAAAAATCTTCGTAGTTTGACATTTTAACTCTCATCGGTTATCTAAATATTCTCCCCATCTATCCATCCATCCACTTGTTCATCTATCCTTTTTCCATTCACTCCTTTATACACCTATCCATGCACCCTTCTTTTTCTTTTCGACATCCATCCATCTATACATTTATCAATACACCGTCCATCAATTTACAAGTTTTCTGTCTATGGCATTTGCCTGGCATCAGTGAGCCACTTATCTCTCTGTTTATTCATCTATCTTTGCACGCTTTTCTTTCATGAGTGTCCTCCTTCTCTCTTCCTGCCTTACTCCTTCCTTTATCTGTACATCGTGAAAAGTCTGGAAAATGTATGACATTCAAACATGAAGTGTGTGTAGGACCTCCAAAACATTATTTACTGCATTTGTTTACGGTGGAAAATGTTAACTATTTTGCTTATGGTTAAGTTTAGGGCTAATGTTAATTGGGTTAGGGTGAGGAATGCATTGGTAATGGTTAGGTTTAGCCTTAGTTTTAGGGTTAGGGCATAGAAAGGTTTGAAAATGACTGAAAATCAGTGGGAGTCAACACATAAAAAATGAGGCATTTATTAATATTGTTGCACCGATACGATATCAGTATCGGATGGCGCCCTGATCCAGCACTAATATGGTGGTATCGGCGAGTACCAACAAATAGAGCACCAATACCATTTTGAGAGCCAAAAGTTTATTCAACTATTTTCACCCATTCTAGGTAGGCAATAAAAAGTTCTACTGGATTCACTTTGTATTAGTCTGTTTCCTACTTCATAAAGGTAGGAAGCAGCTTGACGAAGCCATGATGGCAATTATTTTACATCCAAGTAGTATGCAGTTCTTCATATATATATACACACATCACTTTCAAATGGATGGTATTGGTATCGGCCAATACTGCACAGCCAGGTATCGGTTTGGGGGCCAAAAAATGGCATCGGCGCAATACTATTAATTATTTAATCATCTTTATCTCTTATCTACCTTTGCTCATCTTAAACTCAGACTCTTCAATAATCTACAAAAGAAGCACCTTAATAACTAAAGTCTAATAGAAATCCTAAATTGCTCATGTAATCTTAAGATTTTAGCATAGCTAAACTGCTGCTCTGTTTTATTCTACTGTTGATTTTTTTTTTTACCTTTTGTTATGTTGAAACCAGACTTCAGTATAATTCATTCAGATTATTGAAGCAAACCACCAAAGTGAAACCACTGGTAAAATGAAAGTTAAAATGAGAAATGGCATTCAAGATATTTTAGAAATGAAATCTGAAAAGCATGAAGTGAAAATGTTTTCACCCTTCTCCAGTCACCTGGTTTCAAAACACAAGAAAACCTGAAAGCAAACTTGGGGAGGAGGCCCATCTCTTATGTAAATAACTATAGACCTGATGCTAGGGCTTTAATTAAA
>NW_015156399.1:0-1581 GCF_000732505.1 Cyprinodon variegatus
AAAGACCTGTTAGTCTGTCTTCAAAATGTCCACCTCCACTCCATTTATTATCCTAAATTAGATGCACCTGTTTGAGGTCGTTAGCGGCATAAAGACACCTGTCCACTCCATACAATCAGTAAGTGTCATGATTTTATCTAAAGTCTGACCCCAAGATGCAGAAAGCCAAACAGAGAGACACAGAGTTAAAGTTTAACAGGTTTATTAAGAGTATGGTGATGCATCCTGTGCTGCTCTGAGCACTAGGGAGTAAGTCCAGTGTTGCTCTGAACACTGCTCAACAGGGACTGAAAGGTGAGGGGAAGACACTGCGGTTAGTTCAGGCTCAGTGGGAAATTTGAACTCTTAGGTTAAAATTGGAGGATAAGGTTGCAGACTCACTTCTCCAGGGAAAGGTGTCCTTTATGGAATCCTGAGTGAGAGGATTGTACCAGAGAGTGGCTTGCTTGGTGATGGGTGGACTGGGTTACTCAGACTGCGGTTGTTCCTTGGTGAATGGAGAAGCTTACTGCCACTCAGATTTCCTGCAATATTTGAACGGGCTGTAGTGCTGAAGAAACCTTTGCTTGGTGTGAAGCTCAAACGACCACTTGGGGAGAGTTGATCCAAACTTCCTGTTTGGAGTGAACGGAGAAGCTGACTGTCACTCTGATTTCCTGCGGTGCTTGAACAGGCTGTGGTGCTGGAGAAACCTTTGCTTGGAGTGAAGCTCAAACGAACTCTTGGGGAAAGTGGGTCCAAACTTCCTGTTTGGAACCACACCTCAGTTAGAAGCTCAGTTGAACCTTCCAGAGAGAGAAGGACCGAACAAATCCAGTTTGCAGCATGACTTCCTGCCGAGAGGCAAAGACAAAAAAAAAGTTAAGACTCGGGTTGACCAAAACTCAGTTCAACTAAAAAAAAACTCAGCTTGGCTAGAAAATCCAAAACTGGCAAACCAAAACTCAGGTTAGACTCCGATAAACTAAGCATGGCTAGAGTACCGTGTATTGGCAAACACTCTGGCGTCAAGGTAGTGGCAGTCAGCAGCTTAAGAACACTCCACAGGTAATGAGGCAATGAGCTGCAGGTGTGCAGGGGGACCCAATGAGGACGGGGCACCACCTGGTGGAGGAGGAAAGGAGACACAAAAACAGACCACACAAATTGTACAACTCCACAAGGCTGGCAGCTTGGTAAAAAAAGGTCCACCGTTGGAGCAATCATTACAAAATAGAAGAAACTAAACTGACTAAACTGACTTGACCAACATGACTATTAATCTCCCTTGGACTGGGGGGATTATTATCTCATGGAGTCTCATAAGAAAGGTGAGAAATCAGCCCAGAACTCCACGGGAGGAGCTGGTCAATGACCTGAAAAGAGCTGGGACCACCGTTTCCAGGGTTACTGTTAGTAATACATCAAGACATCATGATTTGAAATAATGCATGGCACTGCAGGTACCCCTGCTTAAAACAGCACATGTTAAGGCCCATCTTAAGTTTGCCAATGACCATTTGGATGATCCAGAGGAGTCATGGGAGAAAGCCATGTGGTCAGATGAGACAAAAATAGAACTTTTTGGTCATAAGTCCACTA
>NW_015156400.1:0-1580 GCF_000732505.1 Cyprinodon variegatus
CTAAGGTGACCTTTACAGTGAAATGCAATAAAATTACATTTTAAGAACAAGAGATTCACATAAAAAAAAGCACAAAAGCAATAGGAAAATGTCATTATTAAAAGCCTGTCTAAAAAGAAAAGTCTTGGGTTTAGACTAAGAAGTGTCCTGGCCTTAGGTATGCAGAAGATCTAGTGGAAGATTATTCTAAAGTTGGGGTGCTGCCACTGAGTAAGACAAGTCACCTCAGTGTTTGAGTGTAGACCATGTAAAAGCGAAATCCTATCAACAATCTCCCATGTACCAAAACACTTCAAACTCAGACAAATAAGATGGTGCAATGCCGTACAACAATTTAAAAAACAAACATAAACAGTTCTAAAATATACAGGAAGACAAACAGGATAAAACAGTGGTGATGTGCTCACGTCTAGAGGCGTTGCTTAACAACTGAATTCTGAACAAGGTGAAGTCATCTTAATGAAGACTGCGAGATACTGATATTTAGTCCATTGCATTAATCCAATCTTGAACTGATGAAGGGGTCGTCTTTAAGTCACTGCAGTTAAAAAAAGATTTTATTTTAGACAACAAACATAGAACAGAAAAGTTTGATTTAATAACACTGTACTACTTTCCACCTAAGTTTATCTGACAAAGGAGCCTCGTGGAGATGTGTGTTCCAGAATATAGTACGTGTATATAATGTACTGTTTAATGTCTTTCTTTCAATAGTCATAATAATCATAAAATGTGGGTTATGGATCTGTTGAAATGTGACATATATGACCATTGAAACAAACCAAAATAACTTCAAACCTAATAAGAAACCATGTTCTGGTGTATAACTAGCTAACTAGCCAGGAGGGGGCCAGTGTGTTTTTATGGGGGCACAGAAAAGCATAAAATAAAAAACAGGGCAAGGGATTCAAATGTATTAAGATAGCTACATGAGATGAAATTTCTATTCAATTAGGTTTAATTAAAATAATTAATTATATATAATTAATATACACTCATAATTTAGGAATTTTACATATTTTTGACTTAATTGAAGTTAAAATTACCATTTTCTATAAAATCTTAATTAGAGCATTTATTTAATTTGGTTTGAAAAAAACATTTAGCAGATGAAAACTGGGATCCTATTTCAATACCACTGAAGCTATCACCTTATAGTTTTTAAATAATTAGTAAAACTGAATTTGTAAAGACAACAAATAATATAGATCCAAAGGACCTATCAGTAACCATATCCGTTTCAGCACATATCATCATTAGAATTTCTACTGGCCCCCGTTGGCCCCTGTCTAGAACTGCCCATGATTATGTTTTTCCTTAACAGTAGGCTTTTAACAAATTAGAGAAAAATAACAGAAAATCACAGACCTAAAACAGCAGAAACAGAAGTTCTGGAAAGTGGTAACACATAGTTGGAACCAAGCACTTGATTTAAAAAGTCTGGTATGGACCAACCAAATATTTAAAAAGTGGTGAAATAACAGCTACACTATATTGCCAAAAGTATTTGCTCACCCATCCAAATTATTGGAATCAGGTGTTCCAATCACTTCCATGGCCACAGGTGTATAAATTCAAGC
>NW_015156401.1:0-1580 GCF_000732505.1 Cyprinodon variegatus
CCGGTCCCTAACCTCAGACCCGGTTCCTAACCTCAGACCTGGTTCCTAACCTCAGACCCGGTTCTAACCTCAGACCCGGCTCTGACTGAGTGGACCCAACTGATCAGGGGTTCTGTCTGAAGGAGGAGCGGGTCCGGGCCCACATCAGTTTCTCTGTGGGTACTCTGCTTTCCTTTCACAGAGACTCGGATCAGAACCGTTTGTTCCGAGTGTTTCTGCAGAAACGGGTCAGAGGCAGAGGGAACCGTTCCTGGTGGAGCTGCTCCTGGTTCTCCACAGGTTCTAAGATGAAGGGTCCATTCGGACCAGAACGACCCGTCCAGGACCTCCTGCCACCCTGATGGAGCCATGATCAGCAGAACGGCTCCGGTTCCAGGATCAGCAGAACGGCTCCGGTTCCAGGATCAGCAGAACGGCTCCGGTTCCAGGATCAGCAGAACGGCTCCGGTTCCAGGATCAGCCAAAGGTTCCCATGTTTTGTTCTGAGCAGCGGAAGATGTTTGTGTTTTTCTGTTTTTTTCCAGACTCTGGGAACAAGTTGCTCCAGATTCGCCTCACATGGATGAAAGGTCACTGGATATTTCCACAGGCCTGTTCCCAGTAGGGAACCATAAAACCTGTTTATTCCCCAGATGGAAAACCAGTAAAAGTCCCAGCATCATTCCAAACATCCAAAGTGTTTCAGGTGTTTTTATGGAGACAATAAAAGATGCTGAACTTTAAATCCAATAAGGGACTCCATAAACGGGTCCCTTATCTGCCTTAAAGCTCGGAACGTTCGGAACGTTTGTGAAATCCAGCCTCAGCCGAGAGAAGCTGCTGCGACGCCTCCTGCTGAGAGGAACATGTGCAGAACGTCCGAGTTCTGCAGGTCATGATGGACCAATCAGAAAGCATCTGAACGAGTGAGAGGACATGAGGGAGGGGGACCCGTTTCATGAACCTGCTGAGGAGCTGCTGAGGAGGGCAGGGAGGCACATGGAGCTGAGTCAGAGTCTCAGAGAGAACATCCTGCATCAGGCAGCGATAAGAGGCTGAGTCAGCGCTCAGAGCGAGTCATGGAAAAGCTCTGATGCGTCTGCAGCTTCTCTGGTTCCCTGATCAGTAGATTATTTTAATTCTCGCTTGATTTTTCTTCTGCATTCATGTTTTTTTTTTTGTGATCTTTAGATTCTGTTTGTGGTTTTTCTTCAGATTTCCTCCTTTCATCTCCTCCTCTGCTTCCTCTGTTCCCAGAATCTCAGCTGTGGTTTGGACGATGCTGAGATCCTCCGTTAGGCTCCTCCTCTCCTCTTTGTTTATTAATCGTCTGGATGGAGAATATTTCCATCTGCCACCTGGAGACGTTTCTCTGGGGTCCGAGTCTCTCAGTCACTGAATGGCATCAAAGGGTTTATTAGAAAAGATGAAGAAGACGCTGCTTTCCTGCAGGCGTAATGGAAGGCTTGATATTTTCCAGCCTTCATCGTCTGAAATCATTAAAAATTCCCAGAACTTCTCTCCTCAGCCTCCATGATTCAGCCACCGTCTGTAGAAGCTCATCCCTGCAGGGAAATCTCATCAAGTCGACTCGGTTTGAC
>NW_015156402.1:0-1579 GCF_000732505.1 Cyprinodon variegatus
TGGAAATAAGCTGACGGAAAAGCATCTACTGTAATTATAACGTCCTGTCGCTAATGTTTGAACATTTTTTTCAGACAAGTTGTACTTAGAACAAACTATCAAATGAATGACAATTAAAAAAACAAAACAATAGCAGCTAAACATAGCCAGGTTATCCATGTCAATTTTTGAAAATGAAAAGCTCAAAACGGCTGAATGTTTCCTTTGTTCATTTCCTACAGCTTTGTTTTGGTTCAGCTGCTATTCAGGGGTTTGCTACAGCAAGTTATTAAAACTTGCTCACTGCAGTTAACAAAAGCCACAACGCAACAACAAAAGCCACAATGCGACAAGAAAATCTACAACTGTAGACAAAATTAAGCAAATGAAAAACAGTAGTTATATCAATAAAGAAAAATAATTAGTGTCAGCTTCTAATTATCAGCACAAATTATCACAGCAAGATGGAAGAAAATCTTTATACACAGAACATAAAAAGCAAAAATCAGTGGTGCTAAATATTGTGCCATCTTTATCAGAACAAAACAAACATATTAAAAGCCATCAGAGAGCCTGTAAAGAGACACGACGGGAAGAAGCCTGAGAACATGAATCTGTTACTTTATCTTTTGCTGCCTCGATGTTTTTTAACGGGTTCAATAAAAAGCATGATTATGTTTTTATAAAACGTTATAGACATACCCCATTTTGCAGTATATTCGATTAAGCTGCCATTGACATGTGTTGATGGAATTAAGACCAGCTGTTTAATGCATAACTTGCTGTAAATCTGTCTGTGGCTATATTTTGTCAGAAAAAGGACGGGATTTGGGGCGGGGGTTGGAGGGAGGTGTCAATCAGTAGACAAAGAGAACTTCCTCATGTTTCATGATTTTTTTCTTTTTCCTTTCTGTATTTAACTTTATATTTAGTTTTCTCATCATTTTATTATTACTTTTTTGCATCACTTAGACATTATCTACCTTCTAATTTGTCTTACAATCAAGTGAACGTATTTGATTGGCTAAAAGCAGTTGAACTAGCTGTTGTACTGGAGACGAGTGATTATAGAAGGTCAACACATTTCAGAAGTTTGGGAGGTGAATTTCTTCTCAGGTGGATTTCTAGTTTAGAATATTACAGGAAAAAGACTGCAAGTGAATAAAAAAATATGAATGGAGAAATGCTTAAGACTCATAACAAATATCAATTATTAGGTGGAAAATATTGGCACCCAATAAACAACAGTTCTGCTTCAAACAATACAATTGAAAAATTAATATTTCTTAATGTTTCAGTTATATTATATATTGTATATATACTTTTATCAGCAATAAAGATTATTTTTATCCTTCTTTATTATATTTAACACCTAACAGGTTTAAATGTGGGCAGGGAAAGCCACAGCTTTCAGGTTTTTTCCTTTATCTTTGGAAACAGTGATGATTGTCTTGTAATTAAAGATGCAAATTAAATTGGAATTCATATTAAGAGTTTGGTTAATTAAGCTTCTTCTTTGTGGTAGAATTAAAAGTAGCACAGTTTCTTTACTGTGAAAATAAAACCTCTGATATGAATCCAACAGTAATTAAAGAGAGAC
>NW_015156403.1:0-1579 GCF_000732505.1 Cyprinodon variegatus
AATTTACAAACGGAGGTCAATACATGCTATGGTGTTGAAGAAACACACACAGTCACACGCTAGTCGCATCTGATCTAACAATCCAGAACACCTCTGTATACATTCGATAAACTTGACGCAGCTGTGGTAAAAGGGATTCGGACCAAAAAAAAAGTGAAACAATAAAGTATGCTGGCCACGCGCTGGCTTCCTTACATTTTGCTTTCCACTGCTTACTTCAGTGATTTCTGTTGCACTGATAACAGCATCAACACTAACCCTGTGTGATGGTGTCACCAGACATCCAGCGGTGGAGGGACAGAGGCCACGCAGCTTTCCGTCGAGGGGTTAGACGCAGCTTTTTTTGCTGATGGGATGGGAGCCAAATGTCCATCATTAGCAGGTCGACCCAGGTTTTAAAAACACACATTAATGCGCTAATTTGAGTTTGAAAGAACAGCCAGGAGCTCAGGAGTTTCCTCACATGGCCACTCGTTCAGTGGATAAAATCAACTGACATCATCAGTCAAAGTTTAAATGTGATTGGCTGTTAGATTTTTTTTTTTTCCAGCTTTTTATTGTCACACTGTGGCAAGTACAGAGCAACTGCTGGAGCTATTTATTCTTTATTTCTTTATCCATTTTAATTGTGTTAATTCCTAAACGTATATATTTTTTTTATTATTTATAGAATTTATTTATAGGTTAATTGTTGAATTGTGTGTATTTATTTTTTGTTGTTTTATCATTTTTTCTTTATTTATTTTATGTAAAACAGGAAGAAATATGAGCAGTCCACTTTCAAAAATTGTAGGAGCCTGGTAAGGACCAGCAGGCATTTAGGTTAGGGGCCTATGGGTTTTTACCAGTGCAAGAGAGGTGACGGAGCAAGGAATGTTTGAACTCTGTAATGTTGCAAAAATATAGGAAATAAATCAACTGAACATCTACAAGTTTGGACTTCAACTTCTTTTGCCTGCATCAAGAAAACGTGACCCCTGTGCCTATAGTGGCTTATTTGGAACTTTATTGGATGTTTGGTTTGACAAACAATCGCCACTAGAATGACCTTTCTGCATTTGTGGGCTGCCATTGTGCTGTGCCAGGGGAGCAGTGTGGGGTTAAGGGTCTTTGCCCAGGCACACAGAGTGGGAGTCTGTGGGAGTGGGGCTTGAACTTTAAAACCTCAGAATTCCAAGCCCTATGCCCTAACCACTAAGCCGCCACTCCCCCTATATGTTCGTCAGATTGGTTCCTTTTGGACAATATGAAACTTTTTACAGGTAAATCTCTGTAAAAAGGCTAAAATTCAACACCAGTCATCTCCTATGTGCCAAATGAGAAGATGATTTTTAATTAACAGCTGCCTATACATGCTCTCAGCCATGAGCTTCTTTCATTAGCATCTTAACTCTCTCAGACCCCCTCTTTTCCTGTAACTGTAGACAGAGTCAGATAATGATGATTGAACTGTTTACCACTGTTTCTTCACCCTGCACAAACTAAAGGCTGGCCTGGTTTTATCTGGTCAGATATTACTGAGCCAGAAAGTCTTGGCAGAGCAGGCCTCCTTTTCTTGGAAGCCATTCCCCTATTAACA
>NW_015156404.1:0-1579 GCF_000732505.1 Cyprinodon variegatus
GTTTCTTCCTGTTAAAAGGGAGTTTTTCCTCTCCACTGTCGCTACAAGCATGCTTAGTGTGAGGGATTGCTGAAGAGTCAATGAGTCGATGCAATCAACTAATTTTTCTTGCTATATGACTGGATTGAACTGAAGAAATGTAAATGAACATAAAGAAATTTTGCCATAATCACAAAAGCTGATTTGATCCTAAGTTTTCACAATTTTTAACAAATCAGAAACAGAAATAAAAGGATGTTTTCAGATAATAAGAAGCAAGTTAATCAAACTAATTTAAGAGATTTTACACATTTCACAATCTTTTTTTTTTCTCAATATTTAATGGAATCTCATTGTCCAGAATCCAAAGTTTAAATAAAGTAAATGACATGAGGAGAGGTGACTGGGTGGACCTGAGGATCACAGGTTGACTCATGTTAAAAGTGATGGATAGTTTATTTTGGGGCACAAGAAGCAAACCTGAAGCCCATATTAATGTGTGTTGGCAGGGGAACACCTGTGGAAGTAAAACAGTAAAAACACTGATTTATCCCTTAGGTCTTGGTGGTTTAATATGTGGACGCTTCATTTTTAGTTTCAGAGTTTCTATTTTATAAGGTTCTGTTTTTCCTTTGGGTTCTCAGCATTTATGACTTTGAACCATAGATGATGTAATGAAAGCTCATTAAAACCCGAAAATAGCTTAATAGCTTAGTGCTACAAGCTTCTGGCATGGACTTTTTAAAAAGTAATTAGTTATACTCGCTAGTTACTTCTCCTAAAAACTAACCGAGTTAGTAACCCAGCTACTGAACTATCAAAGTAGTGCAGTTTCTTTTCCTTTTTTTTTTTTTTTTATCTAAGATTTTGATTAATTTGGATGACTTTTCTATTATCAGAGCTTTAAATCCAACTGTTAAATAAAAAACTGTCAAATAAAAAAATTGTTTAGCAGATTTCTTAATAAACTAAATTGACTAAACATCTGAAATCACGGTATATAGCATGTGTAAGTGTAACAAATAATTATCACTAGCCAAATATGTATGATAAGGCTAACATTATGATTGATGTTTAAAAAAAAAAAAAAAAATGGTAAGTTTTAAAATGTTATGTTTATGCACAAAAACAGGCTCCAAAAAAAAGCCTTTAAACCCAAATAATATTCGAAATAAACTAAAGCAAAACTGTTTTACTGTTTTTAGCCACTAGGGGCGCTATTACTGTAAGCATAAATAACCATATCGAACACTCTTATTAAATAAAAATTTATAAGTTTCATGCCTTATGAATCCTTCACAATGCTGAATCATTATTCACAACAAAAGGACGGGGCACAGTCCCGGTTGTCCAATTTCAATGTGTTTTCTTTTTTTTTTCAAAAAACGCAATAATTTATTTAGATTTTTAACTATAAGAAAAAATTATTTAACTCATCAGTCAGTACAGTAGGTGAAGCCCTCTGTGTAGGAGGATGAGTCAGCAGAAAGTGTAGCTGCCGACCTCATTGTTTTCACGGCGAGCTAACATCCAATGCTAAGCTAATCGCAAAAATCAGATGCAGTAACCTTTTTAACCTGAGGAGGGCGTCAAACTTTTA
>NW_015156405.1:0-1578 GCF_000732505.1 Cyprinodon variegatus
CACATTTTACAACATGTGTAATTTACTCTTAAACAACTTAACGTTTCTTAACTTGAGACACACGGTAGGATAACTTTATTTAAACGAGGTTAAATAAAAAAAAAGTGATATATATATATATATATATATATATATATATAAATTCTTTAAAAATCAGACAATGTGATTTTCAGAATTTTTTTTTCTCATTTTGTCTCTCATAGTTGAGGTATATCTATGATGAAAATTACCGGCCTCTCTCATCTTTTTGAGTGGGAGAACTTGCACTATTGGTGGCTGACTAAATACTTTTTTGCCCCACTGTATATATATATAAATATATATATATACACACACGTGTTTTTGGAGCCAGAACTATAGTTTAAGATGAGGTTTTACTGGGAGAAAGATAAGGACCATCGAAGCTGGTGGGGATTAATACGCTTTGTAGTCTGGAGGTAGGCTACTTTCTTGTGATAAGTCCAGCTTATTTACGGGAAGGTCTGCTCTCTTGAGCCAATGCCTCTGTTTTTTTTAGGGCAAGCTCTATAGGTAACAGCTCTCAGTGACCAATGCTCTAATTGATTTTAGGTGGAATTCATTTTTTAGAGAAGAAGGGCCCATTAAGTGTCAGAAGTGGATCTTTCAGAGGAAACACAACCTACCCTGGTATCAACCGACAGGATGAACTTGCTGTTGGGGTCTGGATGAATGACAACTGGAATCTGTACAAATCTTTCAAGCTGGAGAAGGACTGATCAGTGTCAGGACTCTACTAGAACATTATGTTGAGGGAATCAAAGGTGACGCAATGATACTTTGGTTTCTGATAAATCTTTCGTAAAAGTTAGTGAGGCCCAGACACCTCTGGAGCTGTTTCCGAGACTCAGGAAGAGGCTATTCTTTAACAGCCTGGATCTTGGCTGGATCGGGTTTTATTTGACCTTGTTCAAAGATTTAATCCAGGAGAAACACAGACAAAAAACTGGCTTGTGTCTCCCATTTCGAGGCCCTAGTGCCGCAGGGAAGAGAGCGTGGCATAGGATTTGGTCGCTCAATTAAACTCTATCGAAAGGATATGACGTAAGGGGGAGTCTTTCCCGCTTATTTCATTGACATTTGATCCTCAACTAAAGTAATTGCTTAGTATCAGGCAGGATAAAACCAGTTAAGAAGAACAACCAGTGAAATTAAATATTGTGGATAGAATGAAAATTAACATAAAAAGAGGAGTTTAAAAGTAGTTTAACAGTAGATGGTCAGGTTTTGTGTTTGTGTTTCTGTGTTTGTCTCCCTTCATCCACCAGGAGGCACCTGGTTCCGCCTCCTCACACACCTGCTGATGGTTTCCTTGTTAAACTGAGTGTTCTTAAGCTGCTGACTGCCACTACTTCGATGCCAGAGTGTTTGCCAGTTTAGGGTTTTTGTTGAGTCAAGCTGAGCTTTTTGTCAACCTGAGTTTAACTTTGTTTTTGTCTTTGCCTCTCGGTGGGAAGTCATCCTACAAACTGGATTTCTCGGACCTTCTCTCCCTGGAAGGATCAACTGAGCTTCAAACTGAGCTGGGGTTCAAACAGGAGGTTTGGATCCACTTTCCCC
>NW_015156406.1:0-1578 GCF_000732505.1 Cyprinodon variegatus
TTACGACTTTATTCTCATAATTTTACGACTTTATTCTCGTAATGTTACGACTTTATTCTCGTAATGTTACGACTTTATTCTCATAATTTTACGACTTTATTCTCGTAATGTTACAACTTTATTCTCCTAATTTTTTTTACTACTTTATTCTCATAGTTTTACGACTTTATGTTATTACGACTTAATTGTCGTAATTTTAAGACTATTCTCGGCGCGACTTTATTCCCTCAACTTTACAACTTTATTCTCAAAATAAAAGAAAAAATAATGTTGCCAAGATGTTATAGTAGGATTTTAGTTGTATTCCAAAAACTGAGTCTCACCTGTTTGACGTCTTTCTGCAGAGCTGTAATAGGAAGTGCCTGCCTGAGCTTAGAGCTTTTTTACAAACCGATTCCAAATATCACAGCAGGCAGAATCAACCAGATATTTGATGGAGCATAACTTTGCTCTAAAGCAGAGTTTATTCTTTTTAAAGCTTTTTTAACTGAGATTTTCAGTTCAAATTAAATTGATGTGAAAAGCTTTACAGATCGGAAGTTTCCTCAAGGACCAAGATGGATATCATCACGTCCAGGAGCGATGTCTCCTCATCCGAGAAGTTTAACAGTATGATGGTGCCACCAGTGAAGAGCTTGATTCAGACTGGCAGCAGCTCCGTGTGAGTGCATCCATGTGAGACAATGGAGAGCAGGAGTATGTTCCAAATGGATTTCCATACAGATGTTTCCTTCTGGTGGATGTGGAGAAGGAAAAAATTGAGAAATTCATAATGGGATCAAACTTCTTCCCAAACTACAGGAACCGTTTGGAGATGATCTGTGGATTTTATCTCACAGGAAACTCCAGCTGTAAGTTCCCTTGCTTGGCGGTTCTGCTCTGAGCTGAAAATACTGGATGCCAAGTTCTTCTTTGGGGTGGTTAAATATATCAACTGCATAGATTTAACACCGAGATCAGAACACGACCCAGATCTGAACCAAACAGAACCAGAGAGCGGCGACCTCTGTTCAATTCAAGAGTAAAATAGGAAACAATTGAGCAACAGTTGATAACCAGGAGGTCAGAAGGGGTTAAAGGTGAAAATATTGGTGCAGCTCAAGTTTATTGAATATCCTTAAAAAAAACTTTAATGTGTCAATTTCTACTGGGTATGATACCTGTCAATAAAGAGGTTTTTGTTCTTAAATTCAAGATTTGTATTTTTTTCTTGTCAACTCATAAATATGTGATATCAAATGTTTTATCTGTGCAAAGTTTCACCATTTAAACAGTTTAAATATGTCAGAATTACAACAATACAAGCAGGAATCACAGATGAACTAATGCGGCTTTACAAAGAATGATGTCGATGTTTTGGTCCCTACCAGTAGGTGGCGGTAATGCAACTGAAATTTGTTAAAGGAGAAGACCAGTCAGCAAAGAATAATCAATATATTATTATCTATACCTAAAACTAATATGTTCCTATCACTAATACGTGATTTATTGAATCTGGGAACGATTTTTGCCCAAATATAGTAACCCCTCCCTCCTGCCATGTTCTAGCAGTGACGTCACGGTGCGGTAAGCCTAGCG
>NW_015156407.1:0-1577 GCF_000732505.1 Cyprinodon variegatus
CCATCCATCCATCCATCCATCCATCCATCCATCCATCCATCCATCCATCCATCCATCCATCCATCCATCCATCCATCCATCCATCCATCCCCTTTACCTGTGGTTCTGCTCTATTTGAAGCTTCCCTAGGTGTCAACAGACATCTAGGGTATATTTTGCGATGACAACTTTCAAAAGCTAAAAAATAATAATGGGAAAATGTGTCATTATTGTTAACATTATTGGTATTATTATTATTTTTTTCTTTACAAATCATCATTGCACTAAAAGAAGGCTGCCTGCATACACACAGAGGGACAGGAGGCCTGCACACAAGCTTTTTGTAATACAGGTGTTATGATTTAAATCTTTGTTTTGTTTTTTGTATAGTTTGTTATTGTTTCTTTTATATAAACTGTACACTTTTCATTGGCCACTGACCAAGTTATTAACTTCACAACAACTTTAGAGATGTGCCATAGCAAAAGCCTGGTTATCTAGAAGACAGCCAGAAATGTAACTACCTCTGCTACGTGACTGTGGTTGGCTTTTTCTCCTACTATTTGGATTTTTTAATATTCCAGGATCCAGATATTCCAGACTGCCCAAAGTTACAGATCCTGTTTGGCATTTCATTCACACAATTTGAAAGTGTAGTGATGTTTTGGAAACCCAAGGGTGTGATCTTTGCTATGCAAATGCTATGATCAAGTTGGCATTTTCAGATGAGAGTAAAGGATGGACAGACGGATAGGAGCACTGTCTGAATACTGATGATGCTGGATCTATTTTGGTAAAACAGGAATTAATATTCTAAGTTTTGATCCTCACCCATTGTCATGGGCAACGCATGAAAAAGAGTATTCTGGAGCGGGATGATAGTGAGCAACCTTTTTTGTGAAGTGAATGAGCCCTGTTGCTCATCCTCAATAAAAACCGCCTGGTTAAGCATCTGATTGGATGGATTCTTCGTAGGCGCCTCCCTTTTGGAGGTTTTCCGCGGAGAAATCTCCAGGGCAAACCCAGGATTTGCTGTAAGGACTATCAATCTTTTTTTAAACTGTAAAGATGAACAGTGTTTGTGGGGGATGGGTGTTCTGCAGCTTTAATGAGCCTATTTCAAATGAGCGAAAGATAATGATGCATGATTGGTGTTCCACTCCTATTAGCATAAGGCACTTGCTTTTCCCTGTAATTTAGCTTGGATTAAGTTTAGTGCCAGAATGGTGTAACACAGATTGTCAGAGTTTCAGCAAAGCATGTGATTCAAAGTCCCAATGAGTCAGGTGAACATGCGAAAGATACCATTCCAGGAGCGTGTACTTTCTGTATTCTGTACTCTGAGGTAACATATCTACAAAATTTCCCCACTTTCCTAGATGGGCCCTTGACTGGTCCCCTACAATTCCTTTCTAAACATCAATACTTGTACTAAAATATTCTTTCTGTCATGATTTGTGGATATTAAGACCTAAAGAGGATGGTCATCTCCTGGTCAGACCCTGTGATTCAGTGAAAGGGTGGAGTCAGAGTAAAAAAATATGCAAGAGGGTCAATCCAGTGGCTGGAAATTAGAGGGGTTTTGGCTGGGAGTTGGA
>NW_015156408.1:0-1577 GCF_000732505.1 Cyprinodon variegatus
GCACAGACCACGCTGCAATACTGAGCATAAATCTAAAATGTCTGCATCAAGCTCACTGCAACACACTGCTGTAAGAGTATAACCAGGAAGCGAGGTAGGAGGGCAAAATAGGTTTAGCGCCACCGCAGCACGGGAGGGAGAATTACGGCCAGGAGCAAATGGATAAAAATAGAATAGATTCTCTTGCGGACGTATCGATGCATCGGATCGTCGGCTGTTGGAATGATGAATCGATACAAAACGATTATTATTTACACCCCTAATTGACACTGATTTTTGCCATCAAAATATCCATATTTATCACTCAGTTGGAGGCAAAGGCTGACAGCTGATTTTACTTATGGGACAAAAAGGGCAATAAATAAATGCTCTCTAATATTCAGAGGTTTATTTGCAGAAGATGAACCGATAGACTCAATCTATTATTATGCACCACTTGTGGGTTTTTTTATTATAGCATTAATTACTTTTAAAATACATGAAACAATCTCAGGGGTGTGAATACTTTTCATGCTGCTGTATAGCAGTATAATAGGTTTCTGGTTCCTGCTAAACATGAAGATGATTTGTTGTTTCCAGCAGGAAATGAGGGAAACTCCAGCAGCGTGACAAACACTGCTTACATCATCTGGATCTAATGAATGTAAATATCTGTGCGGTGTGGAGGGGAGGTTGGGCTGACTGCAGGTGGAGCAACACTCACCTGACTGGATGCAGGCTTTTCAGTGCTCACTGGGTGGTGCGCCTGCAGGGGAGGCGGGTGTGACATGGGAGCGTGCAGAGGCCTGTGGTGGGACGACGGCGCTTGCTGTAGCTTTGGGAGCTGTGGTGTAACCGGGGGCTTGACTGGCGTGCTGGGAGTCTGGGTCTTTGCTGCGGTCTGTGTGGGTACAGCCGGGGCTCTGTCTTTGTGAGGGCTCGGAGTTGAGCTTTGAGGTTTAGGCGTGCTCTGATCCGGTGGTTTACAGATTTTCTTAATGAGAGGAGGAGCAGACGAGGAGGAGGGCTGGCTGATCTGAGGTTTGCTCTGGAGCTGCGGGGGAGGCGGCTGCTGGACCGGGGTGGAGCTGGGTCGGCTCTGCTCTGCCTCGGCGTGGCTCGCCGCCGCAGGCTGAGCCGTTGGGTTGATGGGGTCAGAGGGAGGTTTGTTGGAGCGGTAGAACAAGCCCGTCTGAGGGTCCAGGGTGTCGCCCTCCAGCTCAGTCACCTCTACGACAGACTCCGTTTTCCTGTGAGCGTCTGCGGGCTGAAGCTAAACAAACAGCAAACAAATAAACATTCTGAATAAACAAACAACTAAATATTGTAAATATACCAGACTTTCTCATTATTTAACTATTTTATACATTCTAACATATTTATTTGATTTATTCAGATATGACTTTATTTATATGAGTCGTTCCATGAGAGGTAAAATTGGACTCTGATATTTTGATAAAATATTGTCCTATGTACATGTCTATATATATATTTATATATATATATATATATATATACATATATATACAGACATATATGTACATATATACATACATATATAAACATATGTGTGTGTATATATGTATGTATATATATAT
>NW_015156409.1:0-1577 GCF_000732505.1 Cyprinodon variegatus
CTGTTATGCTGATGATACCCAGCTATATCTGTCTATAAATCCAGATGAAGCTAACCCATTACATAGATTACAGGCATGTCTTGAAGTCATACAGGTCCTTCTCAAAATATTAGCATATTGTGATAAAGTTCTAGTCTACTAGATGTGGATGGCGCCAATGATCTCTGCATTGGATGGCGCACATGACGTGAAATAAATATGTATAAACATTAAACCGAAGCCGAGAGTAACGAGTAACATTTGTTTTAAAAATGTAAGGAATTAAAAGTACAGATATTTGTGTGAAAATGTAATGAGTAGAAGTCAGAAGTAGGAAGAAAAATAAGTAATGGAGTAAAGTATAGATGCCTAAAAAGTGTACTTAAGTACAGTAACTTCGTTACTTGACACCCCTGGTGATACCATGGTCAGTAAACCATTTACCAGTGATTTGGCACTGTGAGCAGGTACTTGGTCGTGCTGAAAAATGAAATCTTCATCTCCATAAAGCTTTTCAGCAGATGGAAGCATGAAGTGCTCCAAAATCTCCTGATAACTGCATTGACCCTGCCCTTGATAAAACACAGTTGAGCAACACCAGCAGCTGACATGGCACCCCAGACCCTCACTGACTTGACACTGGACTTCTGGCATTTTGGCATTTCCTTCTCCCCAGTCTTCCTCCAGACTCTGGCACATTGATTTCCAAATGACATGCAAAACTGAGCAACAGTGCAGTGCTGCTTCTCTGTAGCCCAGGTCAGACGCCTCTGCCGCTGTTTCTGGTTCAAAAGTGGCTTGACCTGGGGAATGCGGCACCTGTAGCCTATTTACTGCACACGCCTGTGCACGGTGGCTCTGGATGTTTCTACTCCAGACTAAGTCCGGTCACCTCTTCTGGTTGTGCAGCATTTTCTGCCCAGTTTTCCTTCCCACAGACTTCCCACTTAGGTGCCTTGATACAGCACTCTGGGAACAGCCTATTCGTTCATAAATATCTTTCTGTGTCATGTACCTTCTTGCTTGAGGGTGTCAATGATGGCCTTCTGGACAGCAGTCAGGTCGGCAGTCTTACCCATGATTGGAGTTTTAAAGGCCTCAGGAATCTTTTGCAGGTGTTTAGAGTTAATTTGTTGATTCAGATGATTAGGTGCATAGCTCCTTTAGAGATATTTTTCATGATATGCTAATTTTGTCAGATAGGAATTTTGGGTTTTCATGAGCCGTATACCAAAATCATCCGTATTAAGACAATAAAAAACCTGAAATATTTCAGATAGTGTGCAATGAATCTAAAATATATCAATGTTTAAGTTTTATCATTGCATTATGGAAAATAATGAACTTTATCACAATATGGTAATATTTTGAGAAGGACCTGTATAGGGCTTGATTGCAAGTGGAGGAGGTAACTTGGCCATTTTAGGACCAGTGTTTAAGACCTGCGATCTAAACCCTTCCAATGTAGCTCTGACTGTCTTTGAAGTCCTGGTTGAAATCCAATCTCTATTTGAGTCCCAAGTCTTCATACAGCCTTGGCTAGAGTCTTCTGAAAAGACCAAACACTTGTTAAAGGTATTGATTTAATCATAAGAGAA
>NW_015156410.1:0-1576 GCF_000732505.1 Cyprinodon variegatus
TCACACTTTGAATTTGCAATAGAATCAGGACGTTAAACCAAAACAGATACCAGACTACATCCAATATTTTATAAATGTGGTTAGAGATACATCATTAGAAAATAAAGGCCTGTTTTAAGTTTGGGGGGTCTATTGATTTTTCTATTTTAGCTGGAAAACAAATGTTTAATAACATTTTAAAGTTAACAGGGTAGGGCATGAAATAATTGTGTTAAAGTAACACAATATGCTTACAGTAAGTAGATGCAAAAGATGCATTGATTATTTTGGTTGTTTTTGGTTGTTTGCAGTCCAACTTGTCTTTTAAGTTCTTATCATAATTTTATTGTTTTTCTTATTTAGAATCATCTTATTTTAATTATTCATTTTTATTGTCCTTTATTATTTATGACAATTAATAATGTAATAACCTTTATCCTGGTGCAATGTAGTTTTGTCCATTTTCCTATTTTTTTCACATGTACAATACTTTGAATTCTCTCTACTGAGATTTTCTGCAATGTATAAATTAACTAGCCTTGTCTATGTCTGTTTTAAACATCTGAATCCTGTTCTGTTAACTATAATTTTAAAAAGAAAGTGAGAATAAAACAAAAACAGAAAAGAAAAAAAAAACAATACCACAATGGCGCTAACCCTTCCTAACGTTTTCCATTCCTAAAAATTTAAGGCTAAATTTCCCTGGTAATTAAAAAGCCCTTAAGCAATCCCCCCCACCCCCCCACCAAAAAAAAATACTGTATATACTTCCAGATTCTACCACAAAATTATATAGGTAAGAGATCTTTTATTTTGCTAGCCGTTCACTACATTAGATCATCTAATCCCTACAAAAACAGTTACAAAATGTATCTAAATATTTAAAAGACTCTTTACTTATGACAATTCTACAAGCAAACATGTTTAAATGATAAAAAACAAGATAAAAACCTGTTTTCTAACCAGCTTTGTAACGGCAAATTCAGCATGTCTCCATATATCAGTTAGGTTAATTGTTATTACTTTTTAAGTCCAGAAATACTCCTGCCCCCAGCAGCTAAAGATATTTTTTTCTTTGGAACTAATACATAAAAAAAATAAGTAAAAAAAAGCAATCCACTGGGCTTAGTTTTCCAAGTTTGAAGAGGTTTCGCTTTCCATCCAGGAAGCGAAACCTCTTCAAACTTGGAGCCGAAATCAATCCATCCATCTTCCATCGCGATTTATCCCAACTGGGGTTGCAAGGGTTGCTGGTGATTATTCCAGCTGTCTACGGGAGAGTAGACAGTTGTCCAGGGTACACCAGGTCACCATTCTACCGCAGGGTAACAGGACTGTGGGGAAGCTGGAGTATCTGAAGAGAACCCATGCATCCACAGGGAGAACATGCAAACTCCATATAGAATGACCTGAAAGGCAGCAGTGCTACCCACTGTACCACTGAGCAGCCCTGAAACTAAGTCCAGTGGACTGTTTTTTTTTTAGCTTTTTATGGAGTGACCATGACCTGAATGACTGAGAATCTTCACCAGCAAACTAATACATTTGTTTCTTCTAGGACATGAGAGTGACACAACGATGGAGTGTATCATCGTTT
>NW_015156411.1:0-1575 GCF_000732505.1 Cyprinodon variegatus
TGTGTTGTTCTCCAGTCTCATGTTTAGAGGCCAGGCCACACGTTCATGAACGTCCATATGATTACTGTAGCTAACATTCAGGACTTAGCCCCTTCTTGCCTGTAAAATCCTACCAACAAAGCAATTTAGATTAGGAGCAAAATGGCAGAAAGCCTGTCCAGCAAATCATCACGTTAACTTGAAAATGGTCACTTTCCAAAGTAAAGTTCTTCTGCTAACAGCACTGCAAAATTATGGGATTATTAATAATTCACTATTCGCATAATTCACTGAAAAAAAAATTCTCCGGAAGGTGATGCTGTTTTGCAAAATATTTGTCTCTTAGTCTTTAGTAATATGGGATCAGAGAATAGAACATTTTGTAATATGTATTACCTTGGAAAATTGTGTTTGTCTGTACAGTATGTGCATGTAGAAACGTAAAATTGTTTAAATCAGTTTTATAGAGTTCTCCTGTAAGTCCATTGTGCTTTTGTTTGTGCAATGGTAATGATTTCTGATTCTGCATCCATCTTCTTTTCCATCCTGCCCATTTAGCTGACTTTTCATTACCTGCTTCATTATATTATGGGGACCTAAAACACCCAGGGGCAGATGTTTACGTCAGCTGGCATTTGGCTCAGATATTGGCTTGAACTGAATGTCAGAACACTCAATAACAGATGTTATTACCTGTTGGCACATGGACTCTGAGTAGACATCAAAAAACTGACCTTTCATACAAACTGACTCTCCAGCTGTCTGTCTTACTGTCTGTCTATTGATCTCTCTGTGTAAGTCCACAGGACCATTTTGAGTGCCCTGCATCAGGACAACTCAGCAAAGACCTAAACAGAAGAGGCCATAAAACGCTGCTGCACTGTCCAAAGTGCACAAGCAGACTGACTCACAACCATATAAACTTTGTCATTCAGGATTGTAAAATCTATAACCAGAGAACCTCTCACACTAAAAAAACAACACCTTTAGAAATGCTGTAATGCAAATGGCACCATCTGCTAGTTGCTATGTATAAGCAGTTCAGCTTTAATAGACACTATAAAGAGGAGAGTAGAAGGAAGACAAATGTTAGGGAATGTCAGGTTGATTTTACTAGAAAATTCCACAGGTTGAGGTCATGTAATAAGTCATCACCTTCTGTGTGTCCTTGAAAACAATAAAAAAAAAAAACATTACAGAGCTCCTTTTTCCTTTAAAACAACCAGTGGATATGACTCATATTTGGGCTGGTAGCAACCGTAGAGGAAGAGCTGTAAATAAAATGCTACTTGTAAAGTGAAAAAAGAAAGACTGGGATTTTCCTCCTTACTAACATTTCCTAGTCTTGTGTCAAATCTAAAGTATCATAATTAATAATAAATAAACAAATAATAAATATTTCAGTATCGTTGTATAGACCTTGAAGTTATTCATTGATAGCAGCATGAAAAACTGATCGTTTCACAATAAAACTTGGAGAGTAATACAATGTAAAGTAAAAACAGGTGGATGGATGGATGGATGGATGGATGGATGGATGGATGGATGGATGGATGGATGGATGGATGGATGGATGGATGGATGGATGGATGGATG
>NW_015156412.1:0-1575 GCF_000732505.1 Cyprinodon variegatus
CAGATGGCTGCTAACACTGAGCCTGGTTCTGCTGCAGGTTTCTTCCTGTTAAAAGGGAGTTTTTCCTCTCCACTGTCGCTACAAGCATGCACTCTCCTGAGTGCCTTGAGATGACATGTGTTGCGAATTGGCGCTATATAAATAAACTGAATTGAATTAGTGTAAGGGATTGCGTCCAAGTCGATGCAATCAACTGGTTTTCTTTAGATAGAAAACTTTGAATCAATTTGACTTTAATCTGGTGAACTGTAAAGTGCCATGAGATGACGTGTTGTGAATTGGTGCTATATAAATAAACTGAATGTATCTTTATGTTGTCTCACAACATTAAATACATAATCCTTAGTTTTGTAAGACTGATTTTGTAGAACTTTATGTTTTAGATTGCAGTTTGCTGATACAGTTTATTAACATTTAAGAGTCCCTATATCTCTGAAGAGCCTCAGAGGTTCTGGATGCATTATGTTTACATTTGTTTATAACCCGTGCTGGTTTCTGTTCTCTGTAGTTTGATGCTCTTTGTGCATTTCGCGGATTACCGAAGCTGTTCCTAAGATCCTGGAGATAGAGGCCGTATCCCTCTGTGTACACCGCCTCCAGTTTGTGTTCTCCTGGCTTCGGTCCGCATGTTCCCTCCGCAGACAGCCCCTCCACCCCCCTCCTTCCTGTTGCTGTTTAAGGCGGCCTGGTTTGAATGAAAAACGGGCTGAGCTCGGTCGCGGTGTCTCCTACGAAACGCTACGCTCAGCGTGGATCGCTTTTAACAAGTTTATGGTTTTTAAACGCTCACAATTAGCCAAACTCAATAAATACACCTGATCCAAACATATAAATAGTATTTATCAGCCCAAATCCAGAACAGCCGCTGACCTGCTTTATTCTAAACTAACGGCTACACGCTAACATTAGCTATTCTAAGCTAACATAAGCTAACGTGGCTAGTTAGCGGCAGCTGCATCACTCAACTATCTCAACACGAAGGCTGAATGTATCTCTTAAGGGGAAGCGGGCGATTTTATTTGTAATATGTCGTTGATAACTAAACAGAAGCTGAAGCACAGGCCGCGAGGACGACATAAAGACAGCATAATGACGGTAAACAGCTGAAAATGGCGCTGAGAGGATAACCGTTATTACCGGAGGTCTCATCTGCTCCGTCGTGGTTTGAGTTCTCCTTTCTGCTCGCTTTAGCCGATGAGGCCGACATGGTTCCGCTTCTCCTGCGCTCTTTAGACCTGAAGTTCGTCCCGGTCGGGGTTAAATCACTTCTCCTGAGGACAAAAGTTAGTTCACCTCACAAACAACAGTCTACCTGCAGCGCCACGATGGGAACAAACCGGACCGCCCCCGTCAACACGTCTATGACTCACTGCTGCCCCTGGTGGGCCGGAGGGCAGCGGCGGCGAAGGAAACCACCTGAAATGAGATTTGAGATCTGAAATGAAATCAGGTTTACTGTTTACACAAATAAAAACTTTTCATGCAGTTAAAGGAATAGTACACCCAAAACATGATTAGCCTTCATTTTCTACTCACCCCCATGCTGAACAACACTCTGGAGTACTTTTTTGATAT
>NW_015156413.1:0-1575 GCF_000732505.1 Cyprinodon variegatus
TATATACCCTATGCACCTTTTCCTCCTTTTCGGCCCCTTCTTCTGTTTGACTATTTTCTCCACTGTGAGATCAATACAGTCAATCAATCAATCAAACAATCAATCTGGATGATGGCAGCCAGAACACGGGCTTAAATTGGAAGGCATATTGGCGGATATTTACTCAAATCTTTCACCGCTGTATTTAAGCAGCATAGGGGTCACAACTACAGAGCAACGAAATTCACTCTCTCCATTTAACCCATCCCCTTGGGGAGCGGTGATCTGCCATTGTGCAGAACCCCGTGAGCACGGTGGGGTTAAGGGTCTTGCTCAGGGACCCAGAGTGGCATCCGTTGGAGTGGGGCTTGAACTCAGAACCTCGGGATACCAAGCGCAATGCCCTAAGCACTAGGCCGCCACTCCCCAAAGCTTGGTACGAACAGAGAAAATTAACAATGACTCCTGGAAAGGTGTTGAAACATCTGCAAAAAAATATGAGCGGAAGTCTGGTTGCCTTTTAGTTTTAGCCTGTTTTGTGGTATAACTAGAAAACACACATGTGCTTATCAAATAGCCGCTTACCTCAAAGGTCACTGTCTTGATTTACTCTGACGTGAAATGTCTAAAAACACAACTTACCTCTAGTTTTAGCTGCAACTGATATGAATATCAACAGTAGTTTAAACCTAACTGAGTGTTTGGTACCTAGAAGGCCCCACATGTCAGTGGGTAAATGTATACGTCTCCACAACGTGAGGAATACAAGCACTCACACGTAGCTTTTTATCTCACAGTGGCAGATTACAGGGCTTGTTCGCTTACAGGGTAGCAACAGTTTGTCATTACAGCTTAATGAACTTAATAACACACTCCACCCCTCACAAACACACCGCACACACAGATGGTGAGGGGGCTTGCTTGTATATGTGTGTGTAGGAGCGATGTGTTAAAGGCAGGATGACGCTCTGTTATCGGAAAGTGACAACAGGCGCTGAGGGGCTGGGCTGTGGTCCTTGGGTTGTTTAGCCCAGCATGCCACAGAGCTACAGTGGTGGTATTTGATAAAGTAGCAGAGAGGCGGGAGATCTAAGCAGACGGGAGAAAAATCAGCTCTTAGCTCTGCCTAATTACAACTGCTGAGGTGCCTTGGAGCAAAATCAATCCTCCTACAGCTTCTCCTTTTATCATCCACATTTCAGTGGATGTTAAAAGGACGGTCAAATTATTAGACCCAATAGTCTTTTTTTGCTTGACTGGTTGATAGTAGGAAAAGTAGCTATATTAACTTCTACAAACAACATAAAATTCTGCAGTGTGAAGCAAAAGTAATACAGTTTCTGTAAGAGTTTTAGGGGGTCACTACCTGGATAACCATCATCGTCCAGGTCTCCGAGTTCAGCGATGGTCTGTCCGAACCGGGCCGCGTAAGCATCGCTGCCCATCAGCGTAAAATCCATCTCCTTCAGATTAGCCTGTGAGAGAACTTTGTATAATTAGGGTTTATGGATGGATGGATGGATGGATGGATGGATGGATGGATGGATGGATGGATGGATGGATGGATGGATGGATGGATGGATGGATGGATGGATG
>NW_015156414.1:0-1574 GCF_000732505.1 Cyprinodon variegatus
GAAAGTTTTAAGCCTAGCCTTAAAAGTAGACAGGGTGTCTGCCTCACGGACTAAAACTGGTAGTTGGTTCCACAGGAGAGGAGCCTGATATAACTGAGTAACACTCACAATATTTAAAATATTTTAATTTTTCATTCATTAACAGTTTCTTAACAACAAAAACACTGTGGTTAATTATGCACATTAATATACTAACATTAAATATGATAAGTACAGAATTCCTGTTCTTTTCAGAACTAGATTATGTGTTATATGGGATAAAGAGAAAAGGCAAGTCATCTAGAAGTCTTCAGTTAATCATAGATAAATAAATATTTTAATAAAAACTTAGCAATCTGATGTTTGCTTCCCTGGTCATATCTTTATCAATATGAACTGAAGTAACAATCCAGTTTGGAGAAAGTAAGGGACAGAAACGTGTGATCAGATGTAGGGAGTTAAATAAAAAGTCCTCAGAGAAATAAATACTCACAGACACAGAAAAATGTATAATTAGTTATTGATTCATTGACAGACTTAAATGATCTCACAGTGGAGGGATTTACTCTCTATCGGAACTATATCGGCTCTAATAGTCAAAGAAGAAAAAGAAGGTGCCTATATATATATATATATATATATATATATATATATATTTATTGAGGCTTGGCAAGTTAACTCGTTATTATCACGTTAACTCATCAATCAATTAACGCCGACAATTGTTTTATCTCGTATTAACACAGTTTTTATTATTTCTTTTATTACTATAAAGTCTGATGCTCCCAGGCTTTTATTTGGTAAAACTTAAAGTACCGGAACCGGAAAAGAAAAGAAATTGGCAGATAAACAAACCAACAAACATGGAGAATGGGTACGACACTTTTACATGGCCATTCAGACGGCGCAGTCGACAGAAGCAAAGTTATTTGTAATCACTGCAAAGTTGAATTGTCTTATCACCGGAGTACTTCGAGTCTAAAATATCACCTAAATGCAAAACACACAGCTGATACCAGCAAATCATTTAACGAAACAGACGGTGGCGCGGGGCTTCAGCAGACTACGTTAGATGCAGCATGTGGGAGAAGTATAGATAAACAAAGGCAAGAGAAGCTAACAAATGCCATAGCGAAGTGGATCGCTACAGACTGCAGGCCGATTAGTATATTTACAGACTATTTCCCTGCACAGTAAATCCCAGCAGTGAACTTTTTTTTGTGCTTCACCTCAATCTAACAGGGACATTTGGTACTAGACTGATTATGCTGCTCCCTGATAAAAAAAAAAATGTTTCTGCTCTTACCTCAGAAATTGCCTCTTTTAATGTTATGATTGTGACTCAGGATTTTGTGGGAGGTTTTTATTTAACTGCTACTGTATAAACAAAATGCTGATGTTAAGTGTTTGCAGAACAAATGTTTTGGCACTTCCTTAAATATGGCAGAACATTTAAAATAAAATTGTGCAATACACTACTACTACTAATACTACTACATATAAAAATGTGATTAATCACAATTAATCAGGGAAATCATGAGATTAATCGCGATTTAAACTTTTAATCATTGACCAGCGCTAATATATATATATAT
>NW_015156415.1:0-1573 GCF_000732505.1 Cyprinodon variegatus
TGGAAGTTGAAGGATTTGATTCCAATCTGACATTTTAAACGATTGCTCAAAGGTTTGGAAATGAGATCTATGGTTTGTAACTGTTTTATGAATTTCTAATCATAGATAGATCTAATTGTAAACTGTAATGTAATCTTTTGCCGCTGTCTTGGCCGGGACTCCCTTGAAAAAGAGATTGTTAATCTCAATGGGACTTTTCCTGGTTAAATAAAGGAATAAATAAAAAAATAAAGCCGTTTTTCCGCGTATAGTCACCTCATCTTTAAAGCTAGATTGCTCCTCATTTTCCACACACGTCTAAATCAACGTCAGGCCTGAGAATTGTCGGACTGAATATGCTACTGGAGTGGAAATGAAGAAACCGGCTGTGTGTGTAGAAAGGACTGCAGGAGTGTGATAATTGTGTTACCGGTTGTCAGGTTGTCGCTTAAATCCAAACATGTTTTGCATGTGGTGGCTGGTGTACGTTATTAAAAATGACAAGAGCCTTGTTAGTTGGAATTGGAAGCTACCATTGTTGAGGAAAAACACAAACACAATCAGGCATCCATCAGTGGCATGTCTGCTCGCAAATACCCGAGCAGGAAGGGGCTCCAGTGAATATTGCTCATGTTAATCAAGCTATAAAACTTTAACCAACATCTGTAGTCCCTTTGTAAACAGCAACACGGCAAATTTATTTTACTGCTGCCTGATGACAAGAGACAGACGACATCATTACAGTCCTCTGAACTGAAAATGGTCCCAATGCAATCGGCTTCGAAGGCTGTATTACCAGCAAATGGGTGTATCTATAGTTCATTACATAGAAAAAGCACATTTACCAATGATGTATTCATTCCGTTACTGAACAGATTTAAAAAATGCACACGCTGCTTATGAACAGATTATCCTTAGATTCCCTTTCTGGTGTTTGTGTATGTCTTTAAATAGCTATAGATAGCAGTTGTAGCTTCTTTATCATGCTTATTGTCCTGTATGTTGCCTAAAAGACAGATTTAGTGCATTTGCAGAGTAAAGGCATCAGCATTGCAGAGTCAATCTCAATGGGATCTCTGCAGTTTCGGACAAGCTAAAGGCATCTTTTACTATCTGTTGCCTCAAGGACTGGCACTTTCAAATTTAACTGATGAAAAATATTTGAAATAACTGGTTAAATATTATTAATTAGCTTTTCCTAGGGGGTATAGTAAATAGACAAGCAGATAATTACATCTCTATTTTATTGGGGGCTGTATTTATAAAGATCGATTTTCCAATTTTTAATTGACTTTTATATTAATTCCTAAAGATCTTTTCCGATAACGAAAGATCGATTTAGGGTTTTACCAGTGTATTTGAGCATAGCGGGCCGCTACGCTGAGATATGCCGCCGTTGCACTGAAATTAGGCCAATTTTATGAGTGCCAAGATTCTACACTGCAAAAAATGTAACTCTTAATAAGTCATTATTTTCTTAAAATAAGTGCATTTTGTGACCATAGGTGACCATGGTCACAAAATGCACTTATTTTAAGAAAATAAAATGACTCTCCTACCCTCACCTATGGTCATGAAATTTGGATCATGACCG
>NW_015156416.1:0-1572 GCF_000732505.1 Cyprinodon variegatus
CCATTGCTCTGGCTAAATGTTTGGCCCAATTTTACCGTTTACGGCTTCAAACACTCACCCCCCCACAGCATGATGGGTCCTCCTCCTTGTGTTGTCATGGGAATGCAGGATGTGTCGATGAGCCAGCTGGTCAGCAGTGCCCAGCACCAGGATGCAGATGGTGTTTTTATCTGAATGTGAAGGGCTGACGCAGACATTTTTGATTTATGCTCAATATTGAAGCGTGGTCTGTGCTACACGCTGTGGGTCCAGATACGGCAGAGGCGGCGAGGAAGTGGGAGCGAGATTGTCCGACAACGGAGGGACAATAAAGGCGAAAAAGAGCGGATATCCAGGTGGAAAAAGGGTCCCAGCGTTCTTATGCACCTCGCTCTACTAGCTGGTCCAACTTCACAAGTTGTTTTCCACAATTTCAGTCATAAAAACAAAACAAGCCTCCTGTCTGTGTTTACTTACAATTTGGGAGAGGTGCAGCGGAGCGTCTGCGGAGGGGGCGGGGACGTCTTTTTGTTAACTGAGACACCTACACAGAGGACCTAGTTTAGAAATATAAATCAGCCTTGAGTCTGCAGGGTTGACATTAATATTTAAACTCCAGAGTCGACGTCCCATCAGCCATAAAATCACTGACGACGAGCTAACAGGAGAGTCAGCTCCATGTTCTCAGTCCAAACCTTCTCACTACCTGTCAGTGGAGTTTGAAGCATCATGTGGAGAGATGGATGCTGGTTACTAGGCGCTGCTGTCTGTGGCTTAGATTTCCTGTTTCACATGCAGCTGATGCAGCTGGAGGGTTTTTAACCCCTGAACCTGAACAGTGCGACTCCCAGAATGATTGACAGGATAAGCAGAGCCTGGAGGCGCCTGCAGGGCTGGGTTACAAAGGGTTAAACTGTGCATGGGGCGCCACGTTTTCTCTAGAACCCACATGGAGACCAACATGGGGGCCGATGGAGGGTTGGTCCCATTCCTGCCTGGTCCTCAGGGACACAGAGGAAGAAAAGAAACCATGGCGTCTGTTTGGTCCTCTGGGACCAGAACACGCAGAACCCTCCAAGGATCCCAGTTTGATGATGAATGGGCTTCACTTCACAGACCGGGGATGTGGATTATGTAGAGAATAAAGCTCTGTTGAACTTAGCCAGTTTACGGGGATGTAGGAGTGGGGGTTCTGATCAAAGCCCCACCGATGGAGAAAGGCCCAGAGGCGGTTTGGAGAAGAAGAGCAAACCTTGAAATGAGGAAACAGGAACCGACTCTCAGAGCAGAGCAGAGAAAAGAGGCTGATGGGATAAAATGAGGAATGAGAGAAGTTTGTTTGTCTGCCGTCACAGAATGAAGGGGATTAAAGCCGCTTCTCTGTCCCTCAGTCCACCCAGAACCAGCCGTTCACCAACTGCTTTTCTGCTTCTACTTCCTGTTTACAGGAAGTCAAAGAGGAAGTAGAACCTTTTACTGCTTCACTGCCTGGTTTCTTGGGAAGGAACATTTATATGTTTATATGTTCATTTATATGTTTGCATCTCTGCTTCTCCTCCTTGAACCCCAGTCGCCTCAGCAGATGGCCGCTCA
>NW_015156417.1:0-1572 GCF_000732505.1 Cyprinodon variegatus
ACTCAAATTTATGGCAAATACTTATTTCTAGATTGTTTTTCCAGTGTAGACATGATTTGACATCATTTTCAGATCAAATTATTTCTCTTTTCATTAATTTTTTTTATTTCTGCAACAAAGCAACCTGGGCCATATTAGCTCTTCTGATTCAATCCCCTGCAGAAACTGCTAGTTTCTGCTCCACCGTTTCCACCGCAAGCAACGATGTTAACAGTACAACGCTGAATGTTACAATAGGAAATCCACAGCCTGCAACAAGCGTGCCGTCTGAGCTCCGAGCAATTTGTGGCTCCACGCTAACACTCCGAAACAGAGGTGATTTGGGTGCTGAGGACCGTGAAAAGCCACAATTCATTCAGGTCTAATTACGGGATTGAAGAACTGTTCAAAGCAATGTTTCCAGATTCAGGGCTTGTTCAGTCATTTACTTGTGGAAAAGACAAAATCAGATACGTAGCTAAATTTGGATTGGCGCCATATATATAAAAAAAAGAGCTCATCACCGAAGTCGAAAAATGCGGTGCGTTTGTGCTTATGTTTGACGAGACTCTGAACCAGACAACCAAAACCAAGCAACTGGACTTGCATGTGCGTTATTGGTTAAATGACCACATCCAGTCTAGATTCTATGGATCACAGTTCATGGGCCATGCAACTGCCCAGGACCTACTTCAACATTTCAAAGTAAGTATGCCATATATTTGTTTACCTTTTGTATATTATTATATAGTTAGTTTACTGATTTGTGAAGTTATTAACAACTATGGATATGCCACTATACATTAATTAGACAAATTGAAATAAAATGATTTAAAAGAAATTACAAACAGCCAGCTTGAGTTTTAGAAAGGTAGTAGAGTCTGGTGTTTACTAGGGCTGAACGATTTAGGAAAATAATCTAATTGCAATTTTTTTTCTTTATATTGCGATTTAATGCAATTTTTTTTCAAGTGTTCATATGTTCATTTGTGCACATGCACATTGTTATAAATGGGTAAGTACACTCTTTAGGCAAGGCTTTCTCAAGTGCCAAGTTGTTGTTATTTTATCTTTTAATTTTGGTTGATTCAATAGTTGTCACACAAGTTGTATTATGTAAATGTCTTTCACTTTGAAAGCAGCTGAAATTGTAATTTATGTTTATTTTTGTTCTGAAGGAACAGTATTTTATATATTTACTTGATTTTATAAGCATTTGTTCATGGGACCTAAATGTTCTGAAAATATTGTAATAAATATAATTTAGGACTGTAATGACATGTTTGTTGTCTTTTCGCATTACACACATTTCTTAAATTGAACTTAAAAGTGGTATTGAAAGGTCTTAAAAAGTATTAAATTCAACTTGTTTATACTTGTAGACACCCTGATTAGAAGAAAGATAATAAATTATGTTTAGTTCTAGAGTGAAAAAACAGTCATTTATTTATAATCTCTATGGTTACCAAATTTACTTCCAGATACATAAACTATCATGAAATAAAAAAAGCACTTAATATAACTGAGCAAGTGGTTGAACCTGTTCCTGCAGAAAAAGATGATGACGGCGACACAGCTGATGAAGGATGTAGC
>NW_015156418.1:0-1571 GCF_000732505.1 Cyprinodon variegatus
GGAAGGGCCCAGAACTGCTGGCTCCCCCATCTACCCTTCCATCTTATCAAGGTCAATGGCCTGAGGACCGCGTTCATGGATAAATAGAATGCATTCATCATGCATACACAAAATTACGCTCAAGATGTCAGATTCACTTTTATGTGGCTCCAGCCTCCAGTGTTTTTCTTTTGCTGAAATGTTTGTCTCATGTTATATGGGCTTTTTTTGTACAGAGGTGTTTTTTGTGATGTAAGTGATTAACAGTTTGTACTCAAACTGAAATCTTGATTACAATGCAAATTGTAGTTGACAATAAAGAACTTGATTGATTGATTGATTGATTGATTGATTTATAAGCCACTGGTTGAAATTACCTTGGCAGGTAAGAGCTTCTCCACTAACGAGTAGCAGGACAAACTGGTTGTCGGTTTTAAATCCAGCTTTGTCTGTCTCAGTGCTGGAGTGTAGTTTCCCATCTTCAGTCTACAAAGTGAATGACTGATCGTAGTGTGAGGTCCTCAGACCTGATAAAGCACTCAACAAATTCAGGTCATTGGCCATTTTATTGTCTTACTTTTGCCTCTGATTACACAACAAAAAGGTTGTTCCTGAGACTTTTGCCAGAGAATAATGTTGGATAGTCAGAGTAAAAGTGTAACTAAAGCCTGAGTCTCAATTTTTGCAAAGTATTAGGACATGGGATTTTAATTTTTTTTCAGATTGACAGGTTAAAAATGTAAAAAGCTCAAAACCAGAAGATTTGTATATTCAATGTCACCTTTTTCTGGGAAATCCCTGCTTTTTGCAGAGTCCACAGTGTGTCCATAAACCAGCTGCGGAAGCGGGGGTGATCTGGTGCAGGCTTGCGGATGTTGAGCAACACCGAGCAGTTGGCTCTGGCTGCTAGACGTAGCATATCTACCAAGCTGCAAATTGTCAGGTTTGCTATCCTGGTGCGATCCTTCGTGCTCAAGGTTTTTACTGTCCAGTAGGGGTCGCTCTGGAGGATAAAAAAATAAAATAAAATACAACTGAGAAGCTGAGATTAGTTTGTTGCATAAACTCCTTGCTTCATTAGATGTATGACTGCAACTTAATGCCAACATTTATATTTCAGCGGTTCTGACACATTTAGGGTATGCAGTACCTCCAAAAACCAATGCCCTGCATTTAAAGAGTGAATCTCTGTCCAGTTAAAGAAGGAGGCATCTTCGTGCTCTCTGGAGGGGAAGACTTTACCGACGTCTGTAGTCCGACTTAAAGTATGGTCCCTGATGAGGAAAGGAACTCCATCCACACTACAGGATGTAAAAAAGACTTTGCTTTGTCTTCAGCTAAACATAAAATAAATATATGAAGCAGAATTTGCTTAAAATTTACTGCATTTTTTCAATCAAACTCTACTAACCCACATGGCAGCAATAATTTATATGTGGAGAATCAAACCATAAATATAAATAAATGGTGATTAATTACCTGATGGTGACATCTGCTTCCAGAGAGCTAGCTCCATGCTGCAGGGCTCTGCTAAATGACATTATGGTGTTTTCAGGGGCCAGCTGCAGCAAAGAAGGCTACAGTCAGTCACT
>NW_015156419.1:0-1571 GCF_000732505.1 Cyprinodon variegatus
ACGGCTGGAAGCCTTCTACACCAAACCAAGCTTCTGCCGCCCTGGCGTCCTCTTCCACAACATCTTCGTCCCCGCTTTCCTCCTCTAAATAAAAAATGCATTTTGAAATTACCCGCTGGTAAAGGGGAAAAAAAAGGGAATTTGATGTTTTTTCTGTAAAACAAAACAGGAAAACATCAAGAAATGCAATTATGACGAGTCCCACAGCTGACAAATATTAATTAGTCAGTTTGATGGTTTCAACTGGATGCTAACGACTGGCTAACTGGGCCTGGGCGCCTGTTTCCAGTTCCTACTTCACGCCGCTCCAGAAGAAAGACCAGCAAACAATCAGGATGGTTCTGATCCATGTTCACCGGTGTACTGTCGGTCTGGCTGTTAACCTGCCTGCTTCCAGGTCTAAAGCTGGGAGATGGAGATGATAAAGCTACAGGCATTGCATCATCGCTCCTCATATGGACGCAGGGATTCTGTTAGAAGGCCTTCCTCTGATCAGAGGCGTTTCTTACGCTTTTGTCAAATGGTTAAAAAAAAAAAAACGGCTGAATTTCCTTTAATTTGTCGGTTTTCTCTTAATAATTAGAACAGATTAGCAGGAGCTGCTTCTTCATCACCATTATCCTCATTTTTATCCTCTTCATCTTTATTCTCTTCATCGTTCTTGTCATCCTCTTCTTCTCCATTCTGCTTGTTAGTGTGGCGCTGTAAGGTCAGAGGTCAGTTTCTACAGAAGGTCTAAAGATCTTTTCAATTCAGTTCAATTTATTTCTATAGCGCCAGCTAGCAACACGTTATGTGATGCATCGACTCGTGGGAAAAAAAAGAACTGATTGGGTTTTGATCAAAAGAAACTTTCCTGTTTCAGTCTAATCTTGAAGAACAAAAAGTTTCTATTAAAAAAGAATAAATATTTCTCAAATATCCGTAAATAAAATACAGATTTTAGAGCGTTGATGGTGAGTTTCAGACCACTGCTGCACTTTATGACATCAGCTCTCTTTAGCCATTTTAAGGGCAAGTTACATTGTTGATCCCTTGCATACCCCCCCCCATCCCTCAGTGAGTTCTAGAAGCAGAAGATCTATATCCAGCCATTCAGCAAAGCTGCTGTTACATGACTGCACATCTTATTTTGGCATTTCACCAATTAGATGGAAATTAATTTGGAAAAATATTTTTAAAGTTAATAAGCCTAGTTAACAATTATATCCAATCCATTTTATTTATATAGCACGATTTCAATAAACACAAGGTTTCCAAAGTGCTGCACAAGAAAGATAAAATAACTAAAATAAAAGCACTGCCCGCACAGGATAAAAATATGCATGTGTATAGATAAAATCAACATTCTACATGGTGTTAAAAGCCAAAGAAAAGAGGTGGGTTTTAAGAAGAGTTTTAAAATGAGACAGAGAGGTGGCCTGTCTAATGTGCAGCGGGAATCCATTCCAAAGTTTTGGAGCTGCAACAGAAAACGCTCGATCCCCTCTGAGCTGAAGCCTTGCTTTAGGCACCGTCAGGAGCAGCTGATCAGCTGACCTGAGAGATCGGCTGGGAGTGTAGGGGTGCAG
>NW_015156420.1:0-1571 GCF_000732505.1 Cyprinodon variegatus
AATGACCGTTTCTCAATTCACGAGAACACGAGTCCGTACTTGGGTTCTCAAGAACACAGGAAAGTGTGGAATTGGTGAGAACCTCCTGTTATTAATAGTCTCTAGATAATAATAAATTATGACTTTACATTTAGTGGGGGAATAATAGTGAACACAGACAGATAAACACAAGTCAAATGAATGTTTTGCCCAAAAAAGCAGGTATTCGCTGTACCCATGTGGACGTAATTCACAACCCCTGGAACAAGGAGTTCCTAAACTAGAGTGTGGCAGCACGATACACTCGAGTGGAATGTCCTAATTTGACTTTTTAGCTATATTAACGATAAACAGACAGCAGTAATACAATATTTCATCTTCCAAATCATTATGCTAACATTAAAGATGACAAATACAGAATTCATCATCTAATTTTTGTGTTTTATAGTGGAAACTCTTCTGTAAGTCATCTAAGGCTACCTTCACACTGCAGTCCTTGATGCTCAATTCCGTTTTTTTTTTTTGTGAAATGCGTTTTTTTTTTTGCGTTGCCGTTCACATTTCAAAATACATGCGACTTGTATGTGATCTCCTGTGTGAACTGCAGTCATACAACCCAAGTGTCCCGCATGGGCAATAGAGGACGCGATGACGTCACAGGCCAGCGTGCTCTTTGTTTACGAAAGTAAACATGGATGCTAGTGCCAGACAACATCTAGCGATCTTTCTCATCTATAAAACCTCAATCTTTTCAAGATGGTTAAACATAAATACTGCTCTCCGCATCATCGTTCCGCCATGGTTGTTTTTCTTGCAGCTTCTTCATAGCAAGACCCAGAATAGTGACCTTTGTCGGGTATTAATGGCGTTCAGGATTTGAAAAGATCAGATTCGTATTGGATTAAGGACCACATAGCCAAGTGGCCTGGGTCAGATTGGAAAACATCGGATCTTTGTTGTTCAGACTGCCATGAAAAGATCAGATCCAGGTCGCATATGGACCAAAAAATCGGATTTGGGTCACTCAAGGCTGCAACGTGAACGTAGCTTAAGAGTCTTATATGTAAACACATGAAAAACTACTTAACCTATTTAATGTTTCTATGTTTCTTTATTGATTTATTACTATATAAATATATAGATGTCATGCCTTTTCCTTTTAGCATTAAACTGGTTCGGGTGTCTGTCTGCTTTACCTATGACTTCGGACACCCCCTTTCTGTCATTTAAAATGTAATTGTGATAAGTGTGTAGATTTGCAAAACGATAAAATAGAAAAGGTGAGGAAATATTTTATGTTTTAGAAATATTTTGGAGAAAGTGGCACTTTGGAAAAGGTAAGCATATGGTTACTAATAAAAAATATATATGGATGCAGGAGAAAAGAATATATGTACATGTATATTTAAAATCCCACAACAGCAAATAGCCTAAAACATTTTTTTTTTACTGAACTGTGTCAAAACAGTTTCTAAATACCTGCATTATCTAAAAATGTTCAAACCTGTCGGCAAAAACAGTTTATTTTATACTCTGATACTTACTTTTTTTAAACCACAAATTAACAAGAAAACATGCAGACTATTTTTTTT
>NW_015156421.1:0-1570 GCF_000732505.1 Cyprinodon variegatus
GCCAAAATGGGAGGAGTTTGTCATCTTATTGGTACCGAATGCTGTACATACATACCTTTGAACACTGCACCAACAGGAACCTTTCACACAGTATTAACTAAACTAAACAAGTTAAACTAGAAATGCAACAAAATGCTGGCCATGGTGGTTTTTCCCTAAAGAGCCTGGAGCAAATTTTAGGTGAATGAGGAGCACATGCAGTTAAGATTGGCCCATATCTGGCTGTGTCAGTTACACTAAGATTTTGTTTTTTAATTTAAACTCACACATGCATAAGTGCACTTAGTTGCGTAGTATTCACATCACCATGTAACATCAACAAGTATTTCATCTGAATGAACTCCAGGGGGGAATGTTGAAGCAGTTTATTGCCTTATATAGTCTCCTGCATGGCCTTATACTTGCTTAGCAACAAAGCTGAAGGTCAAGTATGAGTCTTGGTAACAACAAGGTCTCTAAGGGCTGCTTCCTACGCAATTAGATGATGTACGAGGAGGTTTGGTATAAACAGAGAACGTCTGGATAAACTTTCCTTTAGTGTCGAAGCATCCTATGGCGCTGACCAGCACACGTGAATTCCAGTAAGATGTCGACACAATATTCCGTTGTGCATGTAGATCCACACAGTGCGATACTGAGACTATAAGACAAACTGAGATGGAATGAGAAGTGGGGAACAAGCTGACATTGTCTGTGTGAGATGTAAAAGCGCTGTGATACGTGTACTAAGTACAGCATGTCAATTTGATCTGTAAAATAAACGCTTCTTCTCCCGTCCTGTGAGGCAATCAGATAATCGACTGAAGGCGTCAGGATTTTTGAGATTCTACCATTCGAACATCCACAGAAGCAGAAGGGTTTTCTGACTAAAGATGTAGGGTATTTTCAAGGGTTTCAGTTAAATTTGTCATAGGTTGGAGCTTTGTGGCGGACGCATGTTCCAGAATCCAAGAAAAACAATAGCTTCCGCTGATGTCACGTTTTTGCCTTTTTATTTTAAAACAAAGGTGATAACCAAAAACGAACACAAACAAAAATATACCTCCTAAGCTTTCACAAAGCTAAATCTAAGGTTCCACAGAGTAACAACACGAGCATGGCCCGAGCAAGACACGGTCAGAAAACCATGATGCACCAACCTTCCTCCTCCCATGACCAGTTTACAATGGCTACCTTACTGGGCACTGGGCGCAGAAATATGATGTCATCAAGGCAAACTAAGTAGCATCCTGTAAATATTTTAAATTCACATTTGTTAACTTGTACATATTTTTAACTCAAATTATTAATGTCACTCAATGTAAATGAAACATCAAATTCTCATAATACAAACAACATCAAAACTATACATCAAATGGGCATATGGCGCCTAAAGAGAGCATGCGCTATATTATTATTATATTCAGGAGCAAAACATGCAGAAATGAAGGCTTTATTTAATATGACGTATTAAAATAATCCCCACCATCATCCAGCCAGCATATGTTCAGTTTCTGGCCAAATATTTTGGTTTTGTTGTGGATTTTAGTAACAGGGATAACTAGGATCATCCATGGTTTGGATGAACTCT
>NW_015156422.1:0-1570 GCF_000732505.1 Cyprinodon variegatus
AACATAGAGAGGAAAACAAGAAGAAAAGGGACAAGAAGAGAGGGACACAACCTAGAACAGATAATGGATGTCTATTCTATTAACATTTCTCTATCTGTATAATGAGTCTGTTTTATGTTTTCTTAGTTCAGAGGGCCCCCTGCCTGTCTTTGCCTAGTGCCCCACATTTCCTAAATCAACCCCTGCATGAACGTCCACCTGAACGTACAGCAGAGTATCAATCAGAGAAGAATGCAAGCTCCGCTTCTGGAGGAGCTGCAGAGATCCACTGCTCAGGTGGGACCGTCCTTCATGAAAAAGTTAAGACATGGAAAAAGGAGCTGGATTTTTCTGGAGCACATGGAAAACTTTTGTTCAGCAAAAACTTAAATCTGCAGATCACCTGAGGAGAGTCAGAGAAGCTAGTGGGAGCTCATGTGAAGATGAGTGGAGCTAAAATCAGGAGCAACCAGGAGGAAGGCTGCAGAGGACCTGAGCATCCAACCAGCTTAGGTGGAGGATTTAGTCAAAGCAGATTGATTGTTAGAAGGTGACTCTACCTGAGAATGGCTGCGTTTCCATGACAAATGTGCACAAATGTCGATATTCTGCTCATTTCCAAAATGCAGTTTCTCAACAGCAGTACTTACAAACTGTAAGTTTATTTTCATTCATATCAATGATTCTCTGTAATGAAAGGCGTTGAAATTCTGATACAAGGAAATATTTCCTCCACATATGGCATTTTATGTTCTAGTTTTCCCTTTTGAACCAGTTGTATTTCACCCTGCTTAATATTTTGTAATATATCACAGTGCAGTGGTTAAAGCTGTGGGTAGGTCTAGCTTATCCTCTGCACTAGACTGCGGTTTTGGGGCCCTTTTTTTTTGATGATTTCAGGGAGAAAATGATCAATAGAAACGGATCAAAATGAAAGAAGAAAGAGAGATTAGAGTCCATCTAAAGCTCTCTGTCCGTCTCAAATGTAAATCTGACCTCAGTGTTTTACAGCTCAGTTTATTGTTGATCTAAAGAGAAGAAGGAATGAAAGGAAACATGTTTAACAGGTGAGCACACCTTGACAGGGGAAGGAGCCTCAGGGGAGGCAGGTAGAGTTTAGAACCAGATCAGGAGGAGCAGGTTCTGTCTCTCAGTGGGTTTTCTCTCTCTGTGGACTGTGGAGGGAACCAGAACCAGAACTATTTTCTTCAGACAAAAACTGAATTTGAGGAAATAGGAGAGAAGATTTTTAACAACTATTTTAAAGCTGAAGTTCTTCAGTGGTTCTGTTGAACTGGAACCAGTTCTTTCCCTGCTCTGCTGCTTCCTCCTCATGTTGCTGGATAACGCTGACATCAGAAACTCAGAGCCTGTTTATAGATGAACCATTGAGATGAACTGGGAGAACTGGTTTCCAGAATAAAACTTTGAAGTCTGCAGATTCTGATCTAGCTGCTGAATAAAAGCTGAAGCAGAAAAATCAATCTTTGTTCTAAGCTGGTCTTTTGTTAATCAGTTGTTTCAGTTTTTGGTTAAATGTTTAATGTTAGGTTTGTGTTCTGCTGTTTAATTTAGATTATTTGATTTATTA
>NW_015156423.1:0-1570 GCF_000732505.1 Cyprinodon variegatus
ATAAAACTTGCTCGATAGCCACGCTAACGCTAGTTTCATCGGCTGAAGCCGCCATGTTCTTTAGACTGAACTGTCGCGCTTCTCGTTGCGTCACACCTCAATTGGATGTTCGTTTGGTGAACGGCTCCAAATTTTCTTTAATGGAGAGAAGCCAGACTGATCTGCGAGTGAAACCTTGAAAGCTTGCGAGATCAGGATGGTCTCACGAGGCTAGAATTAATCAGGAACTGCATTGAAATAGGTCAAAACATCATCTGGCTGAATCTTCATTGGTGTAGAGAGAGTGTCTGCATAGCATAGCATGGGATAAGGTCAGGTGACGTTTAAGTAGCATTACATAAGACCGGTAGCACTTTGGCATGTGTGCAGCTAGCAGTCATATTCAGTAGATTATGAGTTCTGATCAAGCTTATTTCTCAGAGTAAATCTAGCCTTTAAAAAAGAAAAACGACCTTTAAGCATGGCATAAAACGTGTTTTTTTTGTCCATTTCTGTATTAAAAAATGTTTTTTCCTTTCAATTGTGTATTTCCTGAGTATCTAAAAATTCATAATTAACAAAAATGTTTGACTTCAGCTCCCTGTATATACGTGTTTCTATTAGTATTCACTAACAGAAATTAACATTTCAGCAATAATCTAATTTATTAGATTTATCGTTGCATAGTATCTTTTTGTCTTCTTTTGAAAATACAAGAGTTTCACGTTTCAAAATAAAGGTCCTTTTAAAAAGTTCACGGTGAGTGCTCTCTATTGACTGTGCGTCTGTATGCTGCTGTTGTTGACCATATTTGAACTTTGACTAAGGCGTTCGCGGGACCCGTGTTTGCGATTCATTCGGTGCCCCACTCTTGTACCCCTTTAACGTGTTATTGCCATTGAAAATAATGGATTTCAGAGCGCATCATTGTGCACGCAGCATCCTGTCTGGAAGGCCCTTCAGCCATAATCATTAAAATTACAAGAAATAAAGACTTGGAATCTTTCACTCTATGTGTAAATAACCAATATGAATGAGGAAAATGTAGAAAATTTTTTCAGATGAAAACTTCATTCCCCAGGTGGGTGAGGAATCATTAAGCCTATAAGACCTATAAATTAATCACATGAATAACCAAAGCAGGAGTTCATATTTGACCGTTTAACTGGCTGGTCAACCACTTGATTGACCATAGCGTTAAAGGGCTGAAGGACAAACCCTCATCACACTGATCAATCAGTCATCTTTAAGGTTCAGGTTAACTTTTTTAAACAGTTCCAAGTTTCATTTATCATCCCTAAGAGACACAACCAGCGTATTTTACCAAAGCATTTATACCAAACAGCATTAAGTTTTCTCCATCTTTGGTATATTTTACGTATAATTGCAGATGAGGAGAGGTTCATCTAGATCTAACCAAGTAGCAACAGCTGAATGTTTTTCAGGGAGAAAATAATTTAAGCGTGAAACCAATATTGATTTTTAAAAATAAGAAAACATGCTTGTACATGAAAAGAGTAAAAACCCATTGTACTTTTAAAGGCATACTATGCAACATTTTTCAGTTAATTAATGTGTTCCATAACGTTTT
>NW_015156424.1:0-1570 GCF_000732505.1 Cyprinodon variegatus
CAAGTACGGAAAGTGAGTACTTTTGCCATCTCTGACTGTTTTTCATCCTGCATCCTAATATGTGTTATCTACGGAGCCCCTAAAGGGACATGGAGGGGAAAAAAATAACTTTTGCGAGATCCTACAATACTTTTGCGAGATCCCGCAATACTTTTGCTAGATCCTGCAATACTTTTGCAAGATCCTGCAATAATTTTGCGAGATCCCGCAAAAGTTTATTTTTTGCGAGATCTCGCAAAAGTTTTGCGGGATTTCGCAATGCTTCTGCGAGATCCTGCAATACTTTTGCAAGATCTCACAATACTTTTGCGAGATCCTGCAATACTTTTGCAAGATCTCGCAATACTTTTGCGAGATCCCGCAATAGTTTTGCAAGATCCCGCAAAAGTTTATTTTTTGTGAGATCTCGCAAAAGTTTTGCGGGATCTCGCAAAAGTTTATTTTTTCCCTCCATGTCCCTTTAGGGGCTCCGTAGTTATCTTTTAGGACGGTCGGATTCAGAATTCATCGCTTTCTTCCATCTGGTGTTCATTTAGAATGTGGTCATTGATGTTGGGTTGTTTCATGGTTTTGGTTCTGTTCAAGTTTACTCTCTGAGTTTTAATTGGTCTTATTTCCATTTTTGTGTTTTAGATATTTCTGATTGTATTTTAATTCTTAGATATTTCTTATTTGCCCTCTTGTGTCCGTCTCCTTTTCCCCTGCTCCCTTCTTGCCTCCTCTGTTTACACCTGCTCCCACTCTGCTAATTCGCCTGCTCTTTGTTTCTCTCCCATATATTCTCCTCCTGTTTAGTCACTCTTGGCCTGTTTGTTGTCATTTCCTTGCCTCCTTTTTTGTGAGTATTCCTGGTTCTCAGTTTTTGTGGATTTTTGTGTTTTGGATTTTTGCTTCTGTTACCCTTTTGTTATTAAACCTTCAAGTAACCACCTCAAGCTTCTGTGTCTGCATTTGGGTCCTGTCAAACTTCCACCCCACTGTGACAGTGGGGTGGAGGTTTGACTAGAACACCCAAATGGAAATAAAACCAATGAAAACTGGGATTTAAATTTGATCAGAACCAACCAACGCTCCAGCTTTCTCCTTTTTATATAATATCTCAGATTAACAGATAACAAATCGATTAACCAAAAATTTCCCCTCATTCATTGCAAATGCCAGAAATTACTTGCTTTTATTTCTGTCATCTTTTCTGGGAATTGACCTAAATTCAAAGACAAAAATGCTTGTAAATCAAGTTGAAAGACTCCGCCGTTTTAAACCATGAAAAAATAAAACACAAAATGTTTGCAGCTACTAGTCCTACACTATAATAATATATTACTAGTTTGGACTTTACGATTTAGAACATGAAGAGCAGGGGTGGATATTACTCTGAACTACGGAAGCCCAAAGCACAGATAATTTGGAAAGTTTACGATGTTTATGAAGAAATAAATCTTCATAAACAGCAAATTACATTAAATAGGAAAATAAATTTGCAGCTCTACTGCAAGCTTCACCAACATTTTTTAAGCTGAGCTCCTTTATTGAAACAGAGTCACACGAAGGGCTACCAATACTGACCAAT
>NW_015156425.1:0-1569 GCF_000732505.1 Cyprinodon variegatus
CCCTGGAAGGATCAACTGAGCTACAAACTGAGCTGGGGTTCAAACAGGAGGTTTGGATCCACATTCCCCAAGAGATCGTTTGAGCTTCGCACTGACAAAGGGATTCATCTCCACTACGACCCGTTCAAGTACCGCAGGAAATCTGAGTAGCCGTCAGTTTTCTCCATTCACCTACAGACAACCGCATTCTGGGTAAACCCTGTTCTGCCCTCCATCAGACAAACACTGGAACCACAGCACACAGACAGGAGTCAAAGATTCAACAACTTCTCTGGAAACGTGAGTCAGCAACCCAATCCTCTTCAAGTTCACGCGTCAAATTTCCCACTGAGCCTGAACTAACCGCTGTGTCTTCCTTTCACTTTTCAGTTCCGGTTGAGCAGTGTTCAGAGCAACACTTCTCTGTGTATTATTTTTTAAATTAAACCTGTTAAACCTTTTCCCCTGTCTCCCTGTTTGGTCTTCTGCATTTGGGTCTGAACTTTAGTAAAATCATGACACAAAGGAGTAATTTTGGCCTTGAAATGAGATGAATACATATTATTCACTCAAAATAAGGCAGTGACAGTTTTTTTCTCATTCTAAATTTAAAACTAGTCGTATTCTATTGACGAATTGTCTAATTTATCTACTCAAATAAAGGGAAAAATACACTAATTTCAAGAAAATTTGACTTACTTAGATTTCAATTTTTTCAGTGTATAGAATAATTATCCTCTCCCCATTTTATCCTTTTGGTGTTTTAAAACCTCCAGGCAAACTTTACAAACAAGACTTTGTTCTTAATGTGTTGCTCTGTGAAATAAAGGTTTAATTATTACTATATTCTCTGTTTCAGTTTGCTTAGTCAGCATCAGAATCAAATTCACTGGCATGTTTCTGATCCGAAGCAAATATCAGTCCAAACAAAGTATGCAAAGAAAACTTTAAAGGGATAAAAAAGGACATTGATCAATATGTACCAGTACGTTCACATTTACAGCCACTCACCTTTATCTTATTTTATTCATTTTCTTTTGCTATCTTCTCACTGACCACTCGCACTATTATCAACCACCACTGCTGCCAGACACCAAAGCACACCTTCAGCAGTCGACTTAATAAGTACCCTGTCGGCTCTGGGAGCTTTTGGCAACAAGGGACAGAGAAAAACGATTAGGTCATAATGTCCTACCAAATATTACACATGGATCCTCACAATCACATAAACCCAAATTAATCCCCCCATGTCAAATAATTATCAGACTGTAGCACCTGGAATAAGGTTGTTCATATTGTGGCAATGAGCTGTATCCTGAAGTGTGCACGTAATCCAGAATGAGGTATTAAGTAGAAATGTCTTAGTCTGAGCACATTAACCCCTTTTTTCTTAAAAATGCAACACTTTTTTTGAATATTTCTCCACTGGTTGCCTTCTTTTTGCTTTAAATTAACCTGACACATGTGAGGTCATAGCAACTCGCTGTGACCCTGACTATTCCTTAAAGGAATAGTACACCCAAAACATGATTAGCCTTCATTTTCTACTCACCCCCATGCTGAACAACACTCTGGAGTACTTTTTTGATA
>NW_015156426.1:0-1568 GCF_000732505.1 Cyprinodon variegatus
AATGGATTAAAAAAAGTCGAATGGCCATTTAAATTCTCCTCCCAGTCGGAGATCAAACTGGGCCCCTCAAAAAACATATTTTTAGAGGATCTGCTTTAGCTAACATGGAATCTTATAAAATATACTTTCACAATACCAACAAATCTAGACACCTATTCTGCCTCGAAAGTACATTGCTTGAACTTGTGATAGAGATATAGCAATACTGGAATATTCTTCTGTTTGTTTGGAAGACATATTGCCTTCAGGTTGGAGCTGTCCTCAGGATAGAAATGCACAGTCAGAGGCTACCAAGGTTGAATGGTCGAGGTTATCAGACAGCTGTGTGACATATTGTTCTGATATTTTGCTGTTTGGACACCTCCTGGGCCTTCGCCAGCACATCTTTTCATACCCTCTTGCAACACATGAGGTTAGACAAGCTCAGATGAGAACCTCATGGCTGTTGACCATAAAAAGAGCATCAGGGCAATGAGCCACAAAGAACTGCCGGGCAACTGAAAGGAGGGCGTTGAATGGGGAGGGAGATGATGAGAAAAACGAGGGCCAAAAGAGGAGGCTCCTGAATGAATAAAAGGGAAGTATGAGAGCCTGACAGGAAAAGGTAGAAGAGTAATAAGACACGGGGAGAAAAAGGGGAGAGAAAGTGTTCGTTCTGGGCAAATGGGAGCTCTGTTACTCCAGCTGGGACCATAAAACAGCAGGTGGATGCCATCATTAGGTCTGGCAGATGAAGCAGGAATCCCAGAGTCCCAGCTCGCTCTGTGCATCTCTGCTGGCGCCAACACTCATCCTCTCTAGGAATCAAGCACTGATGGCATGACATAAAACATGACACTAAGATGGGAGGGAAAAATGAAATCTGGTTCAGTAATGACTTGACTCCTTAGAACAAGTAAAACCAATGTTAAAACTGAACTTGTGCAAACAATAAAATGCAAATTGGGTGTTTTTATAAACAAGTTCCATATATATCGCTATATTAGCAGTTAAGTTGTTCACTTCCTAGCAAGCACTAATGTACATAGGGTCTGATCTTTGACAGTTCAAATAAAGAGTGCTAAATTGCTTGTACAAAAGAATCATTGACATGCAATTATAAGGTGTCCCACTTGTGATCTACAAAGGCTATGTGCACAATAGATATTGGATGAAAAACCGGATTTAGGTGTAAAAGAAATGCAATTTCTAGCAACAGTTTTGGATTGGTATTTCAATTTAAGGAATCTCAAAGTGCTACAAAAATATTTTCTAATTGAATTTGTAGAGAACTTATTAAATTGATTTTATTATCTAAATAGCATATTATCTATATATGTATCTTCAATCTATCTACCAACTAAAGAATCACGTTATTTGCTTGTAGGATCTGTTGTTAAATATGTAAATGCCTAGCTAGTTGAATTAAAAAGGCTTGAGCTTTTTACTTTAAATAGAAAACCATATCTTCCTGTACATTCAAATGTGATTTAGAAACATAGATAGATAGATAGATAGATAGATAGATAGATAGATAGATAGATAGATAGATAGATAGATAGATAGATAGATAGATAGATAGATAGATA
>NW_015156427.1:0-1568 GCF_000732505.1 Cyprinodon variegatus
TCCTGTTAAAAGGGAGTTTTTCCTCTCTACTGTCGCTACAAGCATGCTTAGTGTGAGGGATTGCCTTTGAATCAATGAGTCGATGCAATCAACTGCTTTTCCTTAGATAGAAAAGTTTATATGTACACATCCAAATTCTACTTGATTCTTAGTTATAGATAAAAAAATAAATAAATAAAAAACTATACAGAATAAATACTTTAAAGAGTGTGTTAACATTGCTTCTATTTCAACACAGCATGTGGTCTATAACTGTGTAACATGTAGCCGAGGCTGGAGGAGGGATTACTCAGCTTCCTGTCTCCTGTCCCAGTAAAGAATACAGATTCAGCAGCAGGTTAGTTCCTATATTTTCAAACATTAGCCAGCTCTTTTCCTTAAGAACCCAAATCCAAGTGCCTGACTGTCAACTTCAAAGCAGTTTGGCCGTAGCTGTCTGTCTTAACCTCCAAATCTGGCTGGTCTTGTTACAGCTGTGCTGCAGGGACAGAGTGGGCAGTGTACTGGGTCTGCTGATTAACCCCTGGGCCAGGGCCATTCTCTCCAGCCAGACAGATTGGTTTACGCTGTTACCAGCCTCTGTAATGGGAGCCCGCTGCAACAAGCCACTTCAAAGAGGCAGGGCCAACAGGAATGTCAGGGGGAGAACCAGTAGGAGAACAGAAAGGGAGCAGAGCTGAAAAGCTTTGAGGTTTATGGAGGTCTAAAAGGCTGGAAGTAAAAGATCTCATTCACTTGTCAAAGGACTTAAACCTGTGCAAAACTTCCTGTTTTCCTTTTACAGACGAGCTGTTACAGTGGATTATGACCGGAATACAATAAGACCTTAGAGGCTGTGCAGCAGAATCCGGGGAGGGTTTGCTTTCCTCACCGTCATTTCAAGGCTACAGTTTTACAAATTAGCACCGTCTACACGGCCCCAAGTCAATAAAACCAAAAACGACCAATACGTTTGCCGATAATATTAAAAGTTATTATTTCTGAGTTGAATCGGTTCCCTCCAAAACTGCGTGAGTGGAACTAGTCCAACTAGTCTGTATAGGAAACAAAAGAAAAAAAGAAAAAGGCCCGTTAGTAAATTTTATACATTTATTCAGAGATTTAAGGTGCATGCTTTGATCTGCCATAACTGGAGGGCTTTATTGTCATCTGCATTAAACAGAGATTCACAGAACATGATAACCATTTGTACCCTGATGTTCGCCTTATTGAGAGATAATCCTGCATTTTTTCTGTTTTCAGAGTGTTGGTAGAACTTTGAGACCAGTCTGATCGCAAATTCAGAAAAGCAGGTTCTGGACTGTCTTGGCCCATTATGCTGTTGGGTGGGTTGTACCCCTGGTCAATAATGTAATGAATCAGATACAATTTATTAACCAATCAGAGAAGCTGGTCTGGAAGCTGATTGGGAGACAGATACAGACCAGTGATGGGAGTAACGGCGTTGAAAGTAACTGTGTTACTAACGCCGTTACTTTAGATAGATAGATAGATAGATAGATAGATAGATAGATAGATAGATAGATAGATAGATAGATAGATAGATAGATAGATAGATAGATAGATAG
>NW_015156428.1:0-1568 GCF_000732505.1 Cyprinodon variegatus
GCTCACGAGGGCAATCTCGGCAGGTTAAGCTCATCCAGAGCTTCAGGTTTAGAGACAGGTTTCCTGTGAGGCAAAAACAAGGGAGAGTTAGAATCAGATCTCTCTCTAGAGATAGCTAAGATTCTTCAGGTTATAGGCTCAGGTCGCTAACCAAACTAGATCAACACTGCGGCGTCGAAGCAAGGTCTGGCAGCTGGTTATAAAGGAGAGGTCTCCTGATGAGTAGATGCGTCTCAGGTGTGCTGGAAGATTCCAGCTCCAGGAGACCCACCGCGCACTCTGCTGGAGGAAGGTGGTACAGCTCCAGATCCCAACAGAAAACACAAGAGATTTTACAAATTCAACTTCAAGAACAGATACAATAAATAGAAATGATAAAAAAATAGATAAAAAAACTTAACGGCGGGCATACACTGCACAATTTTTAGCCCTTTTCGGGCCAATACTACAGTTGTGCAAGAATTTTTTCAATGGGGTCGACTTTCAGCCTGATCGTGCGTCTTGTAGTATACAGGGGTAACGAGGGGAGATCAGCCTCTAACGACCACCTCCCAATCAGAAATCGTAAGGTCAGGAGAAAATCAAACGTCTGAAATTCAGTAAGCCGTCTTTACGTGGTTGTGGACAAATCTTGCTGTTGTGGACAAATCTTGCTGTTGTGGACAAATCTTGCTGTTTTCACTTGCGCACTAGACATGCTACATTCAGATTGACGAGTCCAACCAGCGCCATCTCTCAGCACTGAGGACAACATGGTTTTTAGACATACAGTGTACAGTAGGCAGGTAGATCACATCAGAGCGTCAAACATGAGCTGTGAACATTTGAACCCTGTGATTCATCGTACAGTTTGACTTGAAGCTGTGTGTAATGATTGAAAATATTGCACAGTGTATGCCTTGGCTTTAGGGAAATGTTTCTCCCCCGAATCATTAATTTAACTAAATAAAAACAGTAAACGGTCGGCGAAAGGCCCATCACTGTGGAGCTTCAGCCTCATCTGCCGTCCACAACACTTTATTATAGAAACATTTCCTTCCAAACAATCTGACATCAACTCGCATTCATCTACAGTCTGACAAATTTGCAAACTGTTAAAAAAATAACACATAATTAAATGAATACAAAATAATCCTAATCTACTATGCAACAGTTTCGGTGTAGGTTGTTTTAAGTTGCAGAATGACATCCACCACCGTGTAATCAGGTTTTTAACCTCATATCTGGCTCTGTTATTTTGCTAAATCAGGGTGACTTAATGTGTGATAGTCAGCTTAATCATTAGTTCTGAAATGAAACCCTTAAAGAGCATCCAGAATGGGTCTTTAACATTACATGTGTCAAGATAAAACAATATTATATATGAGAACACAGGAGGGGTATTCAATCTGTGGCTCAGCAGACAACATTTAAAGCCAAACAGAGTATTTCATAACTAACATAAATATTAGAAGTGAGTGTTTATAGAGAAAATAAAATATGATACACTTCCACATGTTTTCATTAGCATGTAAATGCTGTCCTTTTTTAATTAAAGGTATTGTCGGCAATGTTTAAAAAGACCTCTC
>NW_015156429.1:0-1568 GCF_000732505.1 Cyprinodon variegatus
TTCTTTCTTTCTTTCTTTCTTTCTTTCTTTCTTTCTTTCTTTCTTTCTTTCTTTCTTTCTTTCTTTCTTTCTTTCTTTCTTTCTTTCTTTCCTGTCATCATTCTTTATTTACTCAGTTAAAAAGTATGAAGACTTTTTTTAGTTTGTCACTTAAACAAAAACCTCCATCTTCTCCACCTGCTTGGCTTCAGCAGAGAATTTGCTAGTCTAAACATTCATGTAAATGTTATGGAAAAATGCTTTGTGCTGCTCTCTAGCTCAAAGAAAATAACTCAAACCTCTGCAATGTGCATTCACATTGTACTGTGCACACGTACTATTACATGTTGTTTCTATCAGGTTTGTTGTCTTTGCCCCCTTTGTCATTCTTCTGATTTTATTTGGATCACAGTGTGACTGCTGTGTGAATGGAGAAAGGGATCAGTTGGGGCTGTTGTTACTCAAAGAGTGCGTAGAGGACAGTGCAGATGGTGCAGTGTATTCCTGCAGTGATAAATGACCACTGCACCTGGCTTATGGTAACTCGAGTAAACACCGCAAATGCCAAGGTTAACACTAAAAACGTTTGATTTGCATGAGCCTTTTAGAGTGTACTCAAATAAAAATGCCCTATAAATGGCCACCACACAAGCAAACCAAATTTCTATGTTTAGAGTATGGTTTGTACTTTTGGTTTTCTAAACGATAAGTCAATAAAGATGTCAGTAATTCAAAAATGTATGATATTTTACTTAGAAAGCATGTTTTAGAATTAACGGAGACAACAAATGCAGCAGAAATAGATATTTTTTGGATTAATATTAAGAGCAGAACCTTATCAAATTACAAGGCAGCTTTTCGAGGTTGAAGGAAGAGCTTATTTTGTTATTCTGCTGTAGATTTGCTTCCTTTTTGGGCACTTGTCTTTTAATGACCTTTTGGTTCTGAAAAGCTCAAGCATTTCAGCAGATGGCTTAATATTTGCTTAATGCTAATATTAACTACCAATATTAATATTGACTACTGCTTGATGGTTGGTATGAGGTCTTTGTATCTACATGTTTTGTCAAGCAATTCCCAAACGTGATAAAATGGATTACGGCTAATCTCGTCTTTCCAGAGGATATTTTTCTAGATGCTTTTCTGTCTGTTATATTCAAATGCAATTGTCCAAACTGTAAAAAATAAAAAGAAAGTGGATTGACTGTATAACCTTATTTTAGTAAGTAAAAGAAAAGCTAAAAGGTCACTGGTTTGTGCAGCTGCTTTGGTGTATATTGTACATGCTAAGAAATGTTTGTTCCCAAAACATGATTAAGTATTCTGTTTAAATAAAGAAGGGCTTGTAAAAATACATTTTTTGGTGCACAACTCTGATATGTTTCTATACGGGTCATTTCGCCCTCTTTCTTTTCATAAAAAAAACTTAATTCCAATAAACATCTTGGTTTTTAAAGCTACAGTGTGTAATAATTACAGGGATATACAGTGAGAAATGTAATATATTATACATAACTATGTTATTTATCATCATCTACGAGCTCAGCCTCTTAACCTTAATATTTGCGTTGCCTTAGAATTTGTTATTT